>NW_024868653.1:28717-104142 GCF_013358625.1 Macadamia integrifolia | reverse complement strand
AATTAGGTTTCCTAAATTAGGGGATCTTCTTGAGATTTTTGTTGATGAGGTGGAAAATAGGAGAGAGGAGATAAAAGAGAGAAAATAGGGGAAAGAACAAGAGGAGAGCACCCAAGGGTGAATTCCTTAGGCGATTTTGTGAGGTGGAGGGGAGAGAATGGAGAAAAAATAAGAAATATTCTTATTTCCTTGTCTTTTCTTTTTTTCCTACTTTTTCTCTCTTTATTTTCTATTTTTTTTCTCTCTTTAAACTTGCGCACAACCTTGGACAATTTTCTATTCATTGCTTGAGAGATTTGGACAATATTTTAATTTATGTGGAAATTCCATCCTTGCCCCTTATCTTTAAGTGAGTGGAAAGAATCTTCAAAAAAATCTCCTAAAAGATAGGAGAGAGAGTGTAAATCACACAAGGGGGAGAAGAGAGAATGTAACGCCACATGTGGGTCCCTCCATCCTTGTAGCATCTTGGAATATTCCTTATACCCCTGGAACAACTGCATATGGGCTATTTCTGCATCTCGGTTCTCTTATGGTCCATTATTCTTTTTCTGGTGCAAAAAGAATAATCATGTGTACTAGTGTCAAAATGAATGTGCATTTTCAATGCAACACATCCATATTGCTCAGAATTTCATTCTCTTCGTAGCCATGAAAAGAAATAGGACCTCTTTATGTGTAAAATTGGAGATACGTGCCCGATAGTCCTTAAGGCCTTTAAAATACAAAACCTACAAAAAGAGAGTAAAACCCAAGGTAGCTCCATTCTAAATATGTAAAATGCATGTTTTACTACCTAAGATTTTACATATAAATGTGCTAATTAATGACGCTTTCACTTTGATTTGGTTTTTGGGTTGTAAAAAAACCTTGCATAGAATTAGAAATATGAATAGTTGCTCTTGAATCAATCCACCAAGTATTATAACAAACATCAACAAGATTGGTTTGAAAACATACTAGCATAGAATCATTACTCTTCTTTTCCAACCAAGTCTTGCGTTTTTTACGGTGTTTATGAAGGTGTCTTATTTTCTTACAGAAGAAACACTTTAACTTGTCAATTTTCTTTTCCTTGTCATCAAACTTTGGATTGGAGGGTTTCTTTGATGCATTGCTCTTCTTAAAATTTTCTCTCTTCCTTTTATTCTAGCTGGATACGAAATTGACCACCCAGCCTCTCTCGTCATTCAATTTTCTTTCCTCCTGGACACACATACTATGAAGTTCATTCAGAGTCCACTTATTTTTATTTGTATAGTTGTAGATCTTGAATGCTCCAAAACGAAGAGGAAGTGAAGTCAGAATGATTTGGACAAGGCAACCTTCATTCATTATCAATTCAAGGGGTTTTAGTTGTGCACAGATACTTGCCATTTCAGAGATATGGTTCCCTACCCCATTATTACCAGTATACTTTATTGTTACTAGTTTGGTCATCAAAGCTCTAGTCAAAGATTTATCAGTAGTAGCAAAACAATTCTCTGCATTGGTCAGATATTCTTTTGTATTTTCAGAAGTTGGTACGGAGCTTTTGATAGTCTTGATAATCTTCTTCTTAAAATATAAAAGACAAGACGGTTGGAATGCTCCCACCAATCATGTAATGTAATCTCATCATCAGTGCTCTCACCAGTGAAAACAGATGGTTTCTCATTACGCAAGGCATAATTATGATCCATGGCAGCAAGATAATAAATGAGTTCTTCATACTAGTCATTAAAGTTTGACTCATTCAGAAGTGGCACGTTATTCAAAATAGTGATAGGTGTTAAACATATAAACAAGAGTAAATAATACATGCTTATCAAACATCATGCTTTGAAATTTAGTAATGGAATATTAAAATTCTAGAAAAGCAATCTATTGCATCATTACAATCTATCATGTGGGATCAAGATGGTAATATGCTAGTGATTCACTTTACATTAGATGAAAGACGTCATTAGGGTAAAATATTTAAGTCATCAAAATGGTCAAATAAGATGTACACCTGTGGATATTCTCATCCTATTTAACTATTAAACTATCACATATAGATCAGCACAGTCAATCAAGAATGTATACCTATGGATATTCTCATTCTATCTTGACTGTTACATAACGATCATCATAAGACCCTAAAGTTTGAAACTTAAATTGAATGTGTGATACAATTATGTTTAAGGCCAACATATAATTATTGTGACCAAGAAAAATGTGTACCTATGAATACTCTCATTCAATTTAATCACATAATCATTGATCCCCCCAAACTCATTTAAATTTAAGAATTATACACTTTCAATTTAAATTTAACATAAATTGTCATCCAAGCATCATAGGTATTCTAAAATAATGCATCAAGACATCGACAACACCTATTTCTATCTATTTCTACCATAAATAATATTCTAAAATTCATAGAAATTTAGTTAGAAATAGAGAGCATAAGTAGAAATATGTGTACAATCCATGAAATATGCTCAAACTTAAGTAGAAAGCACAAAGAAACCATCTCTACTATGAGTAGAATCATAAATAAGGCATAAATAAAAACATATTCAAAACAGAAATAAATAACTAAGAATAGAAACAATGACAAAAGTGTTTCTAGTTTCTTATTACCATTTCTTATTTCTATTTTTATTTATACAATAACCTCTTAATGGGCTTAAATAAGAAAAATAGATTGGTTTTCATAATGGGCTCATGGTTTCAATCAATCTAAAGCTCTTAAATGGGTTTAAACAAGAAAAGAGATGGGCTTTCATAATGGGTTCAATTTTTTTTTTTTTTTGTACAGTTATTATAATGGGCTAAACTCAAAGCCTATAACTGAATTTCACTATTAAACTCAGCCCAAAATAAAAGAATACAACCCATTGCCTATTTACATTACATTATTTCAATGATGTTTAGAAAATGGGTCCCACTAGTGCCAACATCTTCACATGAACATGACCCCACATAAAACAATAATGAAGAAAAGAAAAAAAAATTCAAAGAATCAATATGAAGAACTTCTTTCTTCATTCATTATTTCCTTCTTCAAATTGTCTCCCTCAATGTTATATTATTGTTGATCATTATAATATATCAATATAACATCAAAAAGAGAAGAGAGTTGGTGAAAGAGAACGATCGCCCCACTTTCTTTTCTTCTAATATCGGTAATTCAATTCTGTCTGATTTTCAAGGATTAAGGGCGGCAACAATCGGTAATGGTTGTAATGGTTGTAATGGTCGGTGACGATCGAACACACCGCTACAAATAAATGTCAATCTGATGAATGATTTAGTCTCTTTAATAGCCGATCAATATTAAATCGGAGTGAAAAAAAAATTTGATTGCAGTTTAGATCAACTGGTCCAGCATCCCAACTAAAATTGGCTAACCTATTTACTTGAGCAACAAATAATGATCCTTTAATGGTTTTCCATTGAGGGATGCTAATATCACCGATTATTCATGTTATACCCAAAACAAAAACGGGTAACAACTAGCGGCATTATATATCACTATAAAATTTAACAAATTGGATTCAAGAATAGAGGCACAACCTAGACCGCTCGGATACCACTTGAAAGATGTAATTCCTCCTGCATATAATTATATGATCTTACCACATGTTTATAGAATCACGAATTAAACAATAATGAATCAATGATGCATACCGTTCATCATCGACTGTGAAGAATTGATTTTCATTATATCCTTCACGTATCTTTATTCCTACAATCCCAAACACAAACACAATGGATCCTCTAGGTTTCTCCCACTAGCTCTCCTTAATGCTATCTTAGTGATTGCTCCAATAATGAGAGTAACGTTAGGGTAAAAGGAGGACCTAGAGTCCTATTTTATAGAGTTAGTACACCTTCCCATTAAGGTGTGCCAAATAGAGTAGGACTATTTCCCTAATTAGACTAGGAGTGGGTTTCCTATTTAGAATCCAATACTAAGAGATTGGTATCGGTTAATTTCCTAATTGATATATGGGACAATAATAAATAATATTCAAGAGAATATTCCTACACTTAAGACTTCCTTCACATAGAACATTGGCATAAGTACACCTAAATATTCATTTCATTTATGGAGGACAACAAACGGACTTTGCTCTGATATCATATTACAACCGTTTATCTCAAAAGTTCAAGCTATTAATTAAGGGCAATAATAATGTATAACACACGAACATTATAAGTCTTTATTGCTAAAGAACAATCTCAACAGTATGTGATCCAACACAACTTGAGAAATCATAGACCAAATTTCATGGGATTAAATCAGTGTTTATTAGAAGTCACAAATAATTAGCAAGCAAGAGAACATACATTTATCAATTGACTTACATAAAAGTCGGAAGAGGTAATGGGCCCTACCAACTTTAAGATTTGCATGGAGGCAGATGTTGGGTTGAACCACAAGTAGGCTCTTCCCATTATACAACAAAACAACAAAACAGCACCGGGCCTAATGTGAATAATTAGGCCCTTCTTTTTACTGGCTTGGATTCCAACCATTTTAAAATAAACTTTGGCTATGCTTCTAAGAAAAAAATCACCAGGTCAAAGGATAAAAAGGGGTCCACTTCAAGTTTTTCTGGTGTGACCATAGTTGTTATCAGAAACCAGGTAAAAAATCTGCTTCACCAGATGATCAAGCTCTGTTTTAAAATGTACAGCGCAAAGGTGTGTGCAAAACTATCCAAGGATCAAGCCAGTGTTCTCAGAATAGAAACATGATAGGACCATTGCCAATACACTGCATAGCAGCAAGCTGAGAAGAATGAAACACATATCTGTGTCAAATATCGTACTTTTCCCTTTTGATTTAGGAATTCCTCATTTCTAAAGTAGCTTACCACAAGCACCTCACCCCATACAACTAGTTGGGGGGGGGGTAGCTTTTTGAATCAAACAAAGTAGTAGGGGCTTCATAACTACTTTCATTCTAAACGAAACCGAAGAACTAACCTTTAGACAATAGGAGCCCTATTAACCAATTTCTTAGTCATTGGGTGGAGTGTACCTTTCGTACTTCAGTAGGACTAATAGTGACTTCAACTTACGTATAGGGGTAGGGCAACAAAAGGCTACTTTAATGACAGAAACAACCAAAAACTCGAGAGGGTTGTCATTGGAAGCATTCACCAATAGGCCTACTTTGCACATCTCTTGGGACCCAATAGCTCGTGAGAGAGAAAAATGTTATAAGAAATATTCCTGCCACTAATTAGGACCAACTAAGGAATCTGCTACAAACTTTAATCTATTGGATATTACTCAAATAGAAAGTAAACAGATAAATAAAAGATTTATTTATTTATTTATCATTATTATATTTTTAATTCAAAAACAATGTAGATGAAGCCACCAGCAGTAAATCCCTGCAAAAAAAATTCATAGTCTATCAATTGGACTGGACCAACAAAAACATTCCTTGAGGAGGGAGATGTTCACCTCAATCAATGACTATTGTCCTAGATCTCGTCCCATGAGAAAAGCCTGTGAAAGAAGAGACAATCATTGTAGAAGGAAAGATCGAAGAGCCTCAGCCCAACCTGTAGGTCTGCTAATGTAAAGTGAGGAGTTGAGCCTAAATTGGCAAACCGAAGTCACTTTCGGAACCATGCTTCCTATAGCTAACACATGTCTAGTCCAGCGGGAACGTGACGACCCCAAACCCGGCCTAGGGTTTTCAAACATCAAAGGTCCACATGATCCTTCAGTTCTAGGCTATAATGAACCGAAGTAACATCCACACACAACATAAGTACAAGCAAGAGTTAACTAAACTAATATAATATTAAAATTCATAGTTCAACTATCTATTTCAATTTTTAAATTTAAAGTAATGTTGAATTAAATTACATCTTCAAAGTCTAAAGCAAAGTCCACATCATCTAAAAATAAAAATCATGATCTACTTCGAATCCATAAGCAATGTCCTCTTACTGATCAACAATAGGTTCAACATTCGGGTCCTCTCCGCAATACTCCTCACCAACGTCATTTGTAAGTTATGAAAGTAAGTCTCTGGGAATGAACTTAGTAAGTAGAACCATCACGCTAAACAAGCTTGAAATCACGATCATACAACTAATACCAAAGAAAGACATATATAGTATAACATAAAAAATTTAGAGAAAAAAAAATAAACATACCCCACTACTTGCTACATTTATTTCACCGCATAAGTACATGTTGGCCTCAAATGTAAGCCACACTAATTATACTAACTACAAGCGCACAGTGTCAGCTATAGCCACGGGTTGAACTCAATGAGGCCGAATGCTTAATTAACACACTTCCAAATTACGTAGAGTGCAAATATCAAGAGAGTTTATTATACTAATTTAACTAAAAATAAAAGACATAAAAATGGAAACTAAATAAAAATAAATAAATTACTTTCCTGAATGGAGAAACGCAGACACTTGAGAAGAAAAAAATCTAGCTTGTAAAACAATCTTCAAATATTCCTTGCTTCCAATAACTTGTATGGAGATTACAAAAAATGAAAATAGCTAAATCTTCCTATTAACTTAAAGTAAACTGCGACTTAAAAAATTACATGTAAACATAAATTATTTAAAGCTAAACTAATGAAGTGACAGAAGAAAGAGAGGGGAGAGGGAGCTTGGTGTTCTCAAAGAGAGGAGAGCTCATCTATTTATAGAGTTCAGCTACCTAAAGAATGAGAAGAAAGAAAAATAGAAAGCAAATAAAAATCAAAACCTATAATAGAAACTACCCAAAATTGATATTCCAATTCTCTTTACAATATTTCCCTTAATCAAAAATTAGAAGATATGATAGGATTCTTCTAGAATAGTATCCAATATAGAAGATTATAAATATGAAACTACTTAAAATTCATCCCAACATGTGATTAAAAACCGAAATAAAAGGTTGACTCAGCCTAAATCTTCCTTATAGAAATCATCCCCCTCAGAGGAAATCCTTGGAATTTATTCTATAGATTTTGCCAAGAGGGAATCTTCTAGAATGGCTAGAGTTTGGTTTTTTTGGGCCAAATTTGACACTTGTACTCCACTTCATCCACTTTTGACTTGAATTCTGAAAACAAAAGAAAATACTTAAAGTAGCCTTGTTCTGTGAATTAAATGATGTAAATAATTGAATTAATTTGCATATATAAAATGCTCAACAAATACCCCCATACTTGAACTTTGCTTGTCCTCAAGCAACTAAAACAACACAAAAAAAAATAAACTAACAAAAATGTAAACTGTCACACCCCACCTCCACTCACCTGAAGGCTGGCGACATGGACACACACACGTGTCCACAATCCATCCAGGATCCATGATGCAGTACTTTAAGTTCATAAGATTATGAAATGATTCTAAAATCACATACTTATAATATAAGTAAAAATATATCAACTGATGATTTCTATTGATATTTACCACATTTACACAAAACAATGTTTTCACACATCTGGATCATAATTACAGTTATGCCCCCATAGGGCCACATCTGTTAAGTACAAAAAGAAACAAAAATAGAAGATGCTACTCCCATCCTTAGCGTGCTCCAAATGCACAATCATCACACATGCATCTATCCTCGTGCGCAACCAGCTCCTCATCCCAGAGGTCACCTCCGTAGAGAGCCGAAAAAACAGCTTCAAGCTACAACTGAATCAAAGAGCAGAATGTAAATCATGTAAGATTACTCGGTTCCAGTCTTAACTCCCAACTGGGACTCGTGTAACTAAGATTAAACACATGATCAGGTCTCTTTTGGAGATACTGTTTTTTTTTTTTCTTTTTTTTCTTTTTTAGAAACTTACCTCGGGTAGTATCCAAATTCCCTTCCTCGTTACAAGACTTTTATGACTTCAAAGTATAGGGTGCCAAAATCACCTCTTTCTCTTTCTTTTCACAATACTAATTTGTCAAAATTTTCAAAATGGATGCAAACTTACTCCTAAGCCTAAGTCTAGATTCAACTCATGAACTATCCCCCTGCCCATACTTAAAGGATGCAATGTCCTCAATGCATCAAAATAATAAGTAAAAAAAAATAATAAGGACAAAGGAGAGGGGTTACCAAATATGATAATTCTGGCTCAGAGTATAGAGGTTTATGGAGATCCATGACATCTTCCACAATCGCAGATGTCAGCACAATGTATGGCTTTAAGCGCTGTTCATTCACTTTAAACATCTCACTAATACCTTGATTCAAAACCTCAACAGCACCATGAGAGAAAACATTTTGCACAATAAAAGGTGCATCCTAGTGGGAACGCAACTTACATGGGAACAAATGTAATCTTGAGTTATATAATAAAACCTTGTCGCCAACTTAAAAAGATTTCCAAAGAATTTGTCTATCATGGAAGCTTTGGTTTTGGCCTTTTAAATCTGAGCACTATCATAGGTACAGTTCCTAATCTCCTCTAACTCTACCAGGTGGAGTTTCCTCTATGCTTCAACAATAGGCAAATCAAAATTCAACTGTTTGATAGCTCAAAATGCCTTATGTTCTAACTCAACCGGTAAGTGACATGCCTTCCCATACACCAGACAGTAGGGAGATTGACCAAACCGGTCTTATAAGCAGTCCTATGTGCCCACAAGGCATCCAGCAATCGATTAGACCAATCCTTGCAGTTGGGATTAACCATTTTTCTCTAAAATCTGCTTGATTTGCTTATTAGACACCTCTACTTGGCTACTAGTTTGGGGGTGATAAGGGGTAGCCAATTTATGGGTGTTCCCATATTTCTTCATCAAGACCTTGAAATGCCTATTGTAAAAGTACGGATCCCTATCACTGATAAAAGCACGTGGGGTGCCAAAGCGAGAAAAAATGTGCTCTTTCATAAACTTGACCACCACTTTGTGGTCATTAGATTTACAGGCAATGGCTTCAATCTATTTTGAAACATAATCTACAACCAATAAGATTTATAAATTCTCAAAAGAATTAGAGAATGGTCCCATGAAATCAATACCCCACACATTACAAATATCAACAACTAGAATTGGGTTGAGGGGCGTCATATTCCTCTTGGTCACACATCCTAAAGATTGATAGACTTTACAAGACTTGCAATACACAAAAGCATCCTTGAAGAGGCTAGGCCCATAGAATCCATATTGTAAAACTTTGGCCGTAATCTTCTTCGCACTAAAATGGCCTCCACATGCCTAATCATGACAAAAAGATAGAATGAAATGTTGTTTATGATCGGGAACACAACGTCAGATAATCTGATATGGACATGCCTTAAAAAAATAAGGATCATCCCAGAAAAAGTACTTAACTTGGGAATGAAACCTATACTTATTGGACCAATGGGGAGGTGTCATACCCATAACCAAGTAGTTGACAATGTCAACGAACCATGGTTCACTAGAGACTACTAACAACTACTCATCAGGAAAGCTCTCGTTGACTAGAGATTTAACAGTCAAAGAATTAGGCAACTGAGATAGATGATCTATAAGCATATTTTCTGTTCCTTTCTTGTCCTGTATCTCAAGATCAAACTCTTATAGCAACAAGACCCATCGAACGAGATGGGCTTTAGCATATTTTTTTTTTACAAGGTATCTGATTGTTGCACGATCTATATAGATGATCACATGATTCCCAATCAAGAAGGGCTGGAACTTCTCTAAAGTGAATACAACAGCTAGAAATTCCTTCTTAGTGGTACTGTAATTAAGTTGTGCATTGTTTAGCATCCTACTTGCATACTAAATCATTGTGGGTAATTTATTAAGTCTTTGTCCCAAAATGGCCCCTATAGCAGAGTCTGGCGCATCACACATCAGCTCAAAGGGCTCAGTCCAAACAGGTGGTTGGATGATGGGTGCAGTGGTCAACTCTTTCTTCAAGTGCTCGAAACTCTCGAGACAATATTTAGAGAAATCAAAGGGTTGATCCTTAGCCAGTAGGTTAGTTAAAGGTCTAGCCACTTTGCTAAAATCCTTAATGAATCTCCTGTAAAAGCCAACATGCCCCAAAAAGGAACAGATGTCATTTACAGATTTGGAGGTGGTAGATTGACAATGAGGTTCACCTTGGCTTTGTCAACTATAATCCCATCTTTGAAAATCACATGATCGAGGACAATGCCCTCTTTCATCATGAAATGACATTTCTCCCAATTTAAGACCAAGTTCTTCTCCCTACACCTCTCCAATACCAATTAGAGATGTGAAGGCAATCAGAGTAGGTGGAGCCATGAATGAAAAAGTAATCCATAAAGACCTCAATAAATGTCTCCACCATATCAAAGAAGATACTCATCATACACCGCTGGAAAGTTACAGGGGCATTGCATAACCTAAATGGCATATGCCGGTAAGCAAAAGTTCCAAATAGGCAAGTGAAATTGGTCTTATGTTGATCCTTAGGGGCAATTGGGATTTGGTTATAACCGGAATAGGCATCTAGGAAACAATAATACTCATGGCCAGCTAGACACTCTAACATTTGGACAATAATGACAAAGAGAAGTGGTCCTTCCAAGTTACCGCATTCAGCTTACAGTAGTCAATGCAAACTTTCCATCCTGTTTGGATACGAGTTGGAATTAACTCATTATTAACATTTTGAACTACAGTAATTCCAGATTTCTTTGGTCCTACATGAACTGGACTTACCTATTGACTATCAAAAATGGGATAATGATCCAATTATGCATCTTCTTTAAAATTTATTTTTGAGTGGCTTCCTTCATCACTGAATTAGCTGGGGTTTTGTTGAAGGTTTTGGACCCCACAATGATATGAATATGATGTTGAACAATAGAAGGGCTAATTCTTTTGATGTCAGCCATGGTCCATCTTGAAGCTTCTTTATTTTCCCTTAAAATCTTGATCAACTCCTTCTCCTGACTAGAAGTCAAATCATAAGCAATCATAATTGGAAGAGTATGATCCTCTCTCAAAAAACATATTTAAGATTAGAGGGCAACTCCTTAAACTCATGTTTAGGAGGCTCAACAATGGAGGGCTTGGGCATTAAAGTGGATAAGGATTCAATGGGCTCCACAGGTGGTTGGAGACTCCAAACCTCAAACATAATTCTCTCATCAAAATCACCTAATTGTTCCATACACTCTTGGAATCCAAAATCAAAATCATTATCAAAATATGTCTCAATGGAATCATGGATTTCCTAGAGCATATGAACTTTTTCTTCATATAAATGAGGTTGCTTGCCTAACCTAAAAACATTAAAGTCCATTGAAGTGTTGCCAAAGGAAAGCTTTATTAGACCATTCGTATAATTAATTAAGGCATTACTAGTAGCAAGAAATGGTCTATCCAAAATGATTGGGGTTTGATCTCTTATTGAAGAGACAAGTTGGGTGTCTAAAACAATGAAATCAATAGGGAATAAGAATTCCCCAACTTCAATCAAGACATCCTCAACCATACCTTTTGGACTCTTGACGGATCTATCTACTAGTTGAAGTGTGACAATTGTCGGTTTTAACTCTCCCAGTCCCAACTGTTGGTAAACAGAGTAGGGCAATAGATTGACGCTTGCACCTAAATCAAGAAGAGCATGGTTAATCTTAGTATTACCAATAACATAAGAGATTGTTGGGCACCCAGGGTCCTTATATTTAGCCACCACTGGTTGAGCCAAGATAGAGCTAATATTGGCAGCCAAGAAAGCTTTCTTGGGCACGTTTGTAGTTTGCTTATGAGTGCAAAGTCTTTAAGGACTTTAGCATAAGGGGTACCTAGGATATTGCATCCAACAAGGGGATGTTGGCCTGCACCTTCTTAAATACATCAAGAATTTTATCATAGGCATCATTTTTCTTATTATTTACCAATCTTTTAGGGAATGGGGCTTTAGGGACATAGACTCTTTCAGGTGTTTCTTCTCTAATAGTTCAAGGTTCCTCAAATGAACCTTGAAATGGAGGAATTGAATCACTCACCTCAATGGGATGGTCTCCTTGAGATTCAAAATTTGGCAAGGGTGGACAATCCTTTAGATACGCGTGTCCACTTCTTAGAGTAGAGATTGCATTGCATTGGTTGGAAGGCTCCGGATGTGGTGGACCATATTGAATTGAATTCAATGGATTCGGGGAAGAGTTTGGATTGGCATTTCTTAGATTGGCATCCGGTTGGCTAGGCATCTTACCTCTCTCTCATGTAAGGCATTGGCAAGTTGAGAGATTTGCTTCTCCATATTGTGTTGACCAGTCATAAAAGTGCTCATGAGAAGCTCCACACTTTTCACTAATGATAAATGCCTAGACAAATCACCACCTCCTCTCATGAATCCTGGATGTTGACTTATAGGAGGTGGTGGAACAACAGATTGAACCGACCAAATTATTAGGTTGATTGGAGGGCATGTTTCTTTGGTTGGTTTGTTGGGGATCAAACTGACCTTGATTCAAGGGTTAAAATTTGGAAGGACCTACTTGATTGCTTGTTTGACCCCAAGAAAAATTGGGATGGTTCCTCCAACCTGTGTTGTAAGTGTGACTATACAGGTTGTTCTGGTACATAGCATTCACATTTTTAGGACCAACATTCAAACCATTCACACTAAAGATATTGGGGCATTCCTCCATCACATGGGTAGGAGATTGACACCAACTACACATGGGCACAAAATGATTTATTTGATTCAATTAGGCTGGTCCTTTAACTACTATTGCCTCAAGTCTCTTGAGAATGCTATCTAATTAAGCCTCTTTGGCCACATTACCCTCTACAAAGTAATCCTTATTTGTCCTCTCACTTTCCTGAGTCGATTCCCACTCTCTAGTCTTTTCAGCCAAGTCAAGCAAAAAGTTCTAAGCATTGTTTTCATCTGTAAATGGTGTAAATCCTGTTGGGCACATTGATTCCAACAACTTCTTGGTCTGATAGTCAATACACTCATAGATAATTTGGTACAAGTGCCAAGTGTCAAGCCCGTGATGGGGGCATTCTTGGAGTAAGTCATTAAACCTCTCCATAATTTGGTAAAACACTCATTGGGTTTTTACCTAAACTGAAAAATATCATTCCGAATTCTATTGGTCCTATGCAAGGGAAAGAACTTCTTCAGAAAAACAATTGTGAATTGTTCCCAAGTGGTTATTGAGTCTATTGGCAAACCATAGTGTCACACCCCATTCACACAGAATCGGACCGGTGATCAAGTTAACACCTATTAAACCAAATTCTGCCAAGATCATCTGATACAGTAACCACAGCACAGCACGCACACACACACACTAAGTCAAGCAAGTTATGTATTTCAGCAGAAGTCTTACATGCACATATCTGTAAATACCCCAATACTCTTGATACCCAAATTGTATTACATAGTACATATACATGTGGGCCCGTAGGCATGATATATACAAAATAATTATAATTTAAACATCGAGAGCATAAAAGGGGAAACATCGTAAAATAATCAAAAAAAAATCCCAGGTTGGTATCAGTGTTACGATCTTATAACACAACCCTCGCACGGGCACTCGGCCCCGTGCCCAAGATCTTTAGGGACCCATCAGCCCTCAGCTTAAAATTCCATAGTGGGTCCTGGCTCTAGGTCTTCAGCCAGATAATCTACAAGATCATCTAAAAAGTGGTGCACACGTGATATGAGCTCACTAGCTCAGTAAGTGAAAAGAAAGACCAAGCAATCATTCGCAATACAAATGCACCTATATGTATACGAGTTCATTTTATTATCTTAAACCACCTACATATCACATCTAAGTCATTATTCATGTGCTACTTGCAACCACAGTGCACGTATGCCCCGAGTATGAGCCACAAACCCCATCTCACGATATGCCCATAGGGTTACTGGAGAAGGCCAACCGTGGGTACCGAAAAAGTAAATGGGCCTTGCCCTGCATTAAAGTAAAATGGACCTTACTCTGCATTAAAGAAAAATGGGCATTGCCCTGTATTAATTTAAAAGCAATACAATTGGTTCTCTTGTTATATCACCAAAGTTGTCGACCATCCTAGAGATCGGCCGGGCATACTTCTAAATGCCACCATTGGTACATAACCTCGGGCTTTCCACCAATGATATACCTAACACCCAAACCCCTACTGGGAAGGGTCGTAGCACAGGGATATGTCATTCCTAACCGCATGCTCCTATAAGATAGTACGTCTGTATAGTGCCACTGTGTCCCATTCCACGAGCCACCAATACATTCGTGTCCAAGCCGACTATGGCATCTAGTCTAGCAATGTATCATATTCAATAATTTGAAGTCATCCATCTTATATCTCAAAGTAAGAATAAGTATTTAACAATTTAAAATATCAGCATATCAAGTCATAAATGAATTTCATAATGCACACATCAATGCATGCAAATGACATTCGGGGATGATTGGGCTACACTCAATAATGAAATGATGACATGGCTAGTCTACAACAATTATGAAATGATGCAAAAACACTCCAAAAATAAAGTCAATATCCTCTTCCCACTTACCTAGTTGTGTACAATGATCACCCCTGGTACGAGGAAGACCCGGCATACGGCGACGTGAGTTTCTTGTTCAACCTATCATAAAATGGGTTGAGCTTGGCATATCTCCACTTTAGGTTCAAAATCAATGGAGTACGATGATCCCAGTGCGTTTAGAATCATGAAAGTAGGTTATCGACAAATTTGGGCCCATTCGGAACCCAAAAAGTTAGATTAGTGGGTCAATCGGTGGGCAAGGCACCCACTAGTCCTCGCCCATCGGTAGGGCCAGAAGTCCAACCAGAATAGTGGGCTCTAGATTGGTAGGTCCGACCACTTTCAGGGCACCCACCAGTCAGAATCGGGATTTTACTGTTCACTTCCATTCTTTATCCCACCTTGGGGAAACCACAAGGGGTTGATTCGACCTCATTTTCCACAAATCTAAGGTCCCATATTATGATCCTAACCTAGATCTAGGCCCGATTCAAAGTTTCAAGATGGATCTTACCTCTTTGCTCAAGAACAACTTCAAAAATCTCAAATCTTCTCTCTAAATTCCTACGCAAATCAAAGGGTTTCACTTAGGGTTTCTTGTGAATTTAAGAAATACCATCTTTACTCACCTCAAAACATAGATCTTGAGATGAGGGTCGCTAATCCGGTGTCGGATTCTAGAGGTCTAACCCCGGCGACGCACAACGATTGTCTTCTTCCCCATTTCTTCCTTCTTCTTCTCTTCTCTCTCCTTCTTTTCTCTCTCTTCTTTATTTTTCTTACCCACCGTGTAACGTAATAAATGAGGGTGAAGAAGAGTCATAAATGCTATTTATAGTTGGGTCAAAATATCCAAAGATTAGAGTGGTAGGTCACACTGGTGGGTCTGACCCACCCATGATGACCGACCAATCTGCCATAGCTTAGTCAAATCATTAGGATTTTCAACAAGGTTCGGCCCCCGACATGTATTTCACTCTCGGTAATTGATTAACGCCCCTACTTGATACAAAATATGGCTACATACCTTTATTATGCATACATGGCCCGGTGATAAGTGTAAGTACACGGCTTAGGCACACAGACTTCACTAGGCATCGAATCCAACTTATATGGCCAACCTAAGTTCAAAGTCACCCTTGCCATCATGGTCCACCTACATTCTTAGGTGCCTGTCATTCTACCATAGCCTTTACCTTTCCAGGATCAACTTCAATGCCCTTCTCTGAGACAACATGCCCTAAGAAATGCACTTGTGTAAGCCAAAACTCACATTTACTGAATTTTGCATACAATTGCTTCTCTCTCAATCTCTGAAGGGTAAATCTCAAATGGGTAGCATGTTCCTCCTGGCTCTTCGAATAGATCAAAATGTCGTCAATGAACATGATGACAAAGTTGTCTAACATATCGTGGAATACTCTATTCATCAGCTCCATGAACACTGCAGGGGCATTGGTTAGTCCAAATGGCATAACTAGGAACTCATAGTGTCCATAACGGGTCCTAAAAGCTGTCTTCCTGATGTCACACTCTCTGATCTTGAGTTGATGATAACCAGATCTAAGGTCAATTTTGAAGAACGTGGTTACACCTTGCAATTGATCAAAGATATCATCGATTCTAGGCAACGGATACCTATTCTTGATAGTTAACTTATTGAGTTCCCTGTAGTCTATGCACATTCTCATACTCCCATCCTTCTTCCTAACAAAGAGTACCGGTGCTCCCCATGGGGACACACTAGGTCGGATGAGCCCTTTCTCCAATAAATCTTGTAATTGTTCCTTCAACTCCTTCAGTTCTGAAAGTGCCATTCTATATGGAGCTTTTGATATAGGTGCTGCCCCAGGGATCAGATTAATAGTGAATTCAGTCTCTTGGTCCGGGGGTCCAGGTAAGTCATCAGGAAAGATGTCTGAGAATTCTCCCACTACTTCTATTTCCTCTACCGGCTTGCTTTCCTTAGTTGTGTCAATCACAGATGCCAAATAAGCCTCACATCCTTGCTCTAGTAATCTTCTCACTTCAAGTGCAGATATCACTAGTCTCTTGGACTTTTTGACTTTTCTCCCTTTGTAAACAAACTCACCTCCTCGAAGTTTGAATACAATTTTCTTCTCAGCACATAAAACACATGCCCCATAGGCGGATAACCAATCCATACTTAAGATAACATCGAAGTCACGCATCTCTAATTTAATTAAATGGGCAATCATGTCCCCTCCACAGACTTGAATAGGACACGGCTCATAAATCTCCTTTAATCCTACCTCACTCCCAGTTGGTGTGCTAACTACTAACTTGTGTGTTAACATTTTTGGCTTGATATTCATCTTAGCGGCAAAAGTGGGGGATACAAATGAATGTGATGCACCAGTATCAAACAAAACATATGCAGGGGTCATCGATATCAACAAGGCACCTGTGACCACTCCAGGCGATGCCTTCGCTTTCTCAGTAGTCAGTGCAAACACTTTCCCTTGTAGTCTAGCTCCCTGTGGTGCCTGAGCAGAACGGGTGGTGGATAATGGCTGCACTGATCTGATTGGTCCTACATAGGGGTCACCCGGTCTCCTCTGTGAGCAATTCTTTGCAAAGTGACCCGTTTGCTGATAGACAAAACACCTTAAGGGGACCGTCTGAGACTGTGCTACCATGGGTTTAGGTGGCGGTGGTCTTTGTCCTGTTTTTGGTCTTCTATACTAACCCGAGGCTACACTAGAATATGTCCCCTTACCAAACTTGCTAGGTGCCACTGTCCTCTTCCCTTGGATGGCATGATAGTTCTCTCTTTGTTTATCCTCAATGGATTTGGCAACCTGAACCACCTGGGCATAACTGTGGAGGTACTGAGCCACTAACACAGCCCCTATAGCGGGTCTTAACCCTTTCTCAAATCTCTTCGCCTTTGCCTGATCCCCCTTCAAATGCTCAAGTGCGAAGAAGAACAACTTCTCAAAATCTTGTTGATATTCAAATACAGAGTTGGACCCTTGTTTCAACTCCAGGAACTCTATTTCCTTCCTCTCCCTCACACTGTCTGGGAAGTAGTTGTTGTAGAACGCCACTTTAAAGTGTTCCCATGTGAGGTTAGGCTGTAGGGTAACTACCCCACCTCCTCCTTACACTTCATCTCAATATGCCGGTGGCGCTTCTTCTTCGACCTCACCAAGTGATGCAGTAGGTTGGGATCGGGTAATGCAGGCTATGGAAACAGGTTTTCAGGGTCTGAATACCCGTCTGGACAACATTGATGATAGGGTCAGTCATCTAGAGGTATGGATCCATAGGTGGGACACTTACTTTGGGCTAGCAGATACTACTCCTGCTTCTTCAGTACCACCCAGTGATCCACCCCAGCAGTAGTTTTTCCTAGGTCCTCCTATCTTTCAATCTTGTTTTTTGGATTGTGATCCTATTATGTTTTATTTGCGCCATTAGTGTTATTAACTTGAGAGTTATTCAGCAGGTAGTTATCGTCTATGTAATTTTCTCCTAGTTAAGTCTTGTATTCTCCTCTCTCAAAGTTGTAAGCTGAATTTGTTATTAATGAAATTATCAGTGTTATCGGCTTCTATCTTCAACTTGTCTCCTATGTGTGAACTATAATTTATGTATTTATCTTTAAGCTTTTATTTATAACCTAATCACCAGTAGTCCTAACATTTCATAAGTTTATGACTTAAAGCAGAGTATCGCGCTCTGATACCACTCATTGTCACACTTCGCCTCCACTCACCTGAAGGCTAGCGACATGGACATGCACACATGTCCACCATCCATCCAGGATCCACGATGCAGTACTTTAAGTTCATAAGATTAAAATATGAATTTTAAAAACACATACTTATAATATAAACAAAATATATATCAACTAGTGATTTCTATTAAAATTTACCATATTTACACAAAAAAGATTGTTTTCACATCCTCAGAGTGCTCCAAATGCACAATCATTGCACACGTATCCATCCTTGTGCGTAACCAGCTCCTCATCCCAAAGGTCACCTCTGTAGAGAGCCAGGACCTCGATTACAGTTTCCAAAGGATTTCTTGAATCAACATCTAAAAAGGGGCAACAACAGGGGGTGAGCTTCCACGAAGCCCAGTGAGGGTAACACACACAAGCAATCATGAGAATCTAAAAAAATGCAATAGTATGATATTCATGCCCGACCACATCAATATGAATGCAATTATGTGAGTGCAATGACATAATCCATTTATTATCAAGCAATTCTAAGCAACAATTTCTAATTCCAAAGGGGGTATAAGTACTACTGCAACGTAGGTGTTATCCCCAGTCATGAATGTACGTTATCAGTCCCCAGGGATACTAGCTAGTTGCGAGTCAGGAGCGTGCCGGTTTCGGAACCACATCATTACCCAGCAAACCCCTATTAATAACCCTCCCATGATACCACTACATTGAATCCAACATCGCATGTAGGGTATACCCGTCACCGAATTAAACATCGTGTGAGAGTCTGTCACGATGCTGGCATCTTTGTACCTCAGTCACCGAAAATTATCCCCAACCACAGACCGTCGGACGAGAGGATTAACCAATACGTAAACCCCTATTGGCAAGGGTTGTAGCACCAGGGTGGTTATCCTAGCCCAATGCATTCTAATATGCCACAACACAATTCAATCACACTCACCCTGAGCATACAGTGCCCCCAGCATCAACCGTTGGTCACCCTGCACCCCAGTCACACACACACACTCACCCTGAGCATGCAGTGCCACCGGCACCAATCGTTGGCCACCCTGCACCCCAGTCACAAACAGACACACACACACACACACACACACACCCTGAGCATGCAGTGTCGCCAGCACCAACCGTTGGCCACCTTGCACCCCAGTCACACACCCACACGTACACATGCACCCTGAGCATACAGTGCCGCCAGCACCAACCATTGGCCACCCTGCACCCCAGTCACACACACACACGCACACATGCACAATCATAATCTACATTCTCATACCACATCAACACCATATATAAGGAATAATATAATAATATCCAAAATGATAAAATTCATTCACATATGCATTATGATGCAAGCATTCCATAAGAACACACAAAATCCCCTCACCTCATGTTCGAGATGGCCACCCTGCACCCCAGTCACACACAGACACACACACACACACACACCCTGAGCATACAGTGCTGCCAGCACCAACCGTTGGCCACCCTGCACCCCAGTCACACACAGACACACACATACACACCCTGATCATGCAGTGCCGCCAGCACCAACCGTTGGCCACCCTGCACCCCAGTCACACACCCACACACACACATGCACCCTGAGCATGCAGTGCCGCCGGCACCAACCGTTGGCCACCCTGCACCCCAGTCACACACACACACGCACACATGCACAATTATAATCTACATTCTCATGCCACATCAACACCATATATAAGGAATAATATAATAATATCCAAAATGATAAAATTCATTCACATATGCATTATGATGCAAGCATTCCATAAGAACACACAAAATCCCCTCACCTTGTGTTCGAGATGGCGGTTGTCCCCGTCACTTCTCGGTTCCACTCCTAGGATACATAGTGTTTACTAGGTTATTCGGTTATTCATAGAGGAGTGAGACATTAAGACTCATGCCCCAATTAAAAGGATTAAAAATTAACTTTAAAATGGTTCACCAGTGGATGCTCACCGGTGGATGGTCATCTGCCAGTGAGTTCACCGGTGGATGAATCCGAACGGAATGCACATCCTGCAATATTTTCATTAGTGGATGGTTCCTGCCTTCACCGGCTAGCCGATGACCATCCATCGGTGAAGGTAAAATTAGGGTTTTCTTGCCCAGATCAGCGCTATTGGCCCTGTGGCCCCTGTGTATGGTGGTGGAAATACGTATTTTTCAGTGGGGTGTCATTTCCCAACTCCATTCCCCTTTCTCCTTCTTTTGTATAGTTTACAAATTGGGTTTTGTGATTTTAGGGTTGGTTTTTCATGTAGGGTATCCTCACACACTTCACTTAGCTTAGGTTTAGTGAAATTAGTGAGTGGATCAACATAGGGTTTCAAGATACACCCAATTTCCTCAATACACAAGTCTAGGTTAGGATACATTGGGGAAGACTTAGGTTGATCTCATGGAATGGTCATTAATGGCTCATGAGATCACTCTCACACACCATACCTAGGTTTAATTTCATTTTCCCCAACTTAGGATTAGGTTAGGAAGTTAGGTCATAGAGGATTTGTTCAAATTCCCAAATCCTAGGGTTTTGGGTAGGGATTTCATAGGGATTTATCCTTAGACCCAAGGTTGAGTGAATAACCTTGCCAATGTAGGTCTCTTACTCTAATTTCCCTCTCCCATTATGTAGTATTTATGGTTGGGTAGGTGGAATTTGGTTGGGTCTCCATTACTCCCAATAAAGAGTGAAATGGGAAGGAGAGAGAGAGAGGGATGGATAGAGATTTATATGTGTGTGTGGAGAGATGAGCATATGGGCTTACCTCAAGAATGGAGCCCTAGCCTTCCTCCTTCCTTCCTTCTTCTTCTTCTTTCTCCCTTTCCTTCTTTCTATTTTGGTAGGAGAAGAAATGTATGGTAAGAGCCCTATTTATAGCCACTTAAGTCCCACTAAGGGCTGTTTGGGAAATTAATGAATTTTTACCCAATACCGGGTTATTCCATTATTCGGCACTAACGGGCCCACCTTAGGGTGTCCGGATACATTAATCTATTCCCCAATAGGTTATACCAACTATTGGGGGTGGTTTGATGTGCACGGGTGCGAAGATCCGGGTCCCACGACAAATTAACCCGTTTTCGGCCAGTATTCTCACCAGAGGGTGTTCACCGGTGGATGCTCCATCCACTAGTGAAGGCTGAACTGGTCACTTTGTATGGCGATTTTTCCTCTGTTTGAGTGGGGCCTTCTCCAGGGTTTCTAGTGTGTGTGAGGCTCAACTGACCTTTCCCTTCAGGTCTGGAATCCCTTCCAATTACTTAAGCATCGGTAGCAGGTGCAAGTGGGGTTGCCCTTCCTTCCTCGACAAAAGATGGATGCAACCCAGGGCTCACTGGTACTGGTGTCCTTCGGCGTCGTACCTGAACATTAAATAGGAAGTTTTAGGGTTCGCGTATAACATATTCTGCAGACTTTTCCAAGAGGGAATCTTCTAGAATGGCTAGATTTTGGTTGCTTGGGTTGAATTTGACACTTGTAGTTCACTTGGTCCACTTTTGGCCTGAATTCTGGAAACAAGAGAAAATACCTAAAGTAGCATTGTTTTGGGAATTAAATGATGTAAATAATTTGATCAATTTGCATATAAAAAATGCTCAATAGTACACATGATAACTCAATAGAAAGTAAACAACAAATCGACAATATCATTTATGAATAGTGGATGCGTCACAATACCACATTGCCACCACTCAATGTACAGAAACTTACAAATTCTACCTAGTGTCCAACCTCTCAAAGACCAAGTCATACCGTCTACAGGTAAAGTAATAATTGGTAGATCTTGCCGAGGATAGGTTATGTCATCTAGTAGCCTACAGTTTCACTAAGGAAAAGTCCAATGATTCAATCATCACCTCAACATTATAACACCTATGTTGATAAGGTGAAACAGCAACAACAAAGTCATCCAAGAACGAAAATGCATATAAATACAAATAAGTTCGAAATTCTAGTGTGATCAATATCTTCATTTCACCCTAGTCGGTATCTATGTGAACATTAAAACAGTTTCATTTTTTTTTTCAAAATCATCAAAACAATAGCTATAAATAACAAAGCAATGATCAAGAAAGTCTAACATCCCTTTTTTTTTAATTAATATAACATCCCTCCTTAATCAAGGCCGATAACGTAAAGCACCATTACCACAACAATATATCTCATACAAAAAAATAGTAAATTGATGTAAACCAAAATTAATATATATATGCACACACAAAAACTCATTTGGTATAAGAATAATATAATGCACATAGTACACTCTATGCAATCATAATCACAATTTAACGCATAATATTAGTAACTAACATTATGTAATCCACGCTTAATTTGAAAAATTCTGTTATGTACACATAATACAAATCATAGAACAAAATTCAATTCGTTCCTCATTCTCTCATGTACATAACATTAGGTTTACAAAATCAGATTTTTTATAACAAAATATCATGAAATCCAAGGTGTAGAATAGATCTAATGTTCATAAAATCCTGTTTTGGATAATACTTATAAATAAGAACAAGTTAGTGTAGTGGTTCCACTCACATTAGCCTCAATTAGATGCTAGAATAGGGGAATTAGAAATTCTAGATTTTTAAAACTTCGATGAAGTAGCCCAATTTCTCTTTCAATGATTCAATTTGATCACTAATGGAGGTGAAAAAGCTCATGTTCGTAGCCTCCTTTGATGCCCCCTTCTTCATCTCTTTCTTCTTCTTCTTCCTTCTCTTCTTTCTTCTGCCACGATCCCCTTTTTTTTCCTATTGTTTTTCCTTAAATAGAGGGTGAAAGACAAGAGAGCCATGTTTTTGGCTTCTCTCTCCCCTCCCTACCTTATCTCCAACTCTCTCTCCCCCTTTCCTACCTTATCTCTCTCTCTCTCTTTCTCCCCCCTAATCATAATGCCAAGCTTCCATTCCAATTTTTTTGATTTATTTTTTATTTATTTAAAGAGAGGGTGAGAGACAAGAGAGCCATGCTTTTGCTTCTCTCTCCCCTCCCTACTTTATCTCCGATCCTATCTCTCATTTTCTTACTTTATCTCCAATTCTCTCTCTTCCTCTCTTCTAGTCACAATTGATCTCCAATTCTCTCCCTCTCTCTCTCTCTCTCTCTCTCTCTCTCTCTCTCTCTCTCTCTCTCTCTCTCTCTCTCTCTCTCTCTCCTTTTTCAAATCCCTTAATTTATGATTAAGGGATTATCCACTTTGCTAGTTAATCTTTTTAATAGTAGTATATATATATATACCCGTCTTTGGTATACTTTTTCAAAAAGACAAAAAGCCTATCGACATCTATAGAAAAAAAAACCCAACTAACAAAAATAATTAAAAAAAAAAACGTGGGTTGCAGAAAGGGGGAGTAATTATTAAGTATTAAAAAGTATAAAAAAATAATGGCACATGATAACCCACAAGAGACGTGGGGAGAAAAAATAGGGAGATCTATAAAGGAAAATATGGAGAGAGGGAGAGAGAGAGTTTTTTCATCAATCCTCTTTGATCGATTTTAATAGTGAAGGGAAAAAATTAAAAAGTACGTACTCCCTGTTTTTGGTATACTTTTTCAAAAAGACAAAAAAGTCTATCAACATCTATAGAAAAAAAAAAAAAAAACCCCCAACTGACCAAAAACCCCCTCCTAATGGAAGGAAAAAAAAAATTTTAAATGTGGGGAGCAAAAAGGGGGAGTAATTATTAAGCAATCCTCTTTCATCGCTTTTAAAGAGGGAAAGAAAATGTGGAGCAGAAAGGGGGAAGTAATTGTTAATTATTAAGTATTATTAATTTTGTTTCTCTCTCTTCCTCCATAAATTTATGAAAGCCATGGTGTTTCTGTATGATCAAGGCTCGGTTGTTTGATTGTTTCTGAGGAGAAAGATTATAGGTTAGGGGCTTGCATCTATTTTTCTCAGCTCACAATGATACCCATTTGATGAGGTATTGTATATGTTTTTTTTTATGGTTCTATGATTTGGGTTTCTGTTGTTTCTTTTATTTCCTTTTCTGATTTTGTCCAATTTGCTTTACTGGATATGTAGTTTGAAGGGTTTTTTTTTAGATTGATTGTTATGTTCTGTGTTATGAGATGCCACTGATTTGGATTCATGAGGAATTTCTTGTTTTTGGAGTCTAATCTACAATGAAATCGCCCTTCAGAAAATATGTAATTTCAAATTGGGCTTCAAAGCAGTGAGAGTTCAAATCTGAATTCCTCAATTGAGAAAGAAAGAGAGAGATTTCTCTTCTAAATTTCCTTGCTTTGTTGAATCTATCTTTTTTATTGATGCTTTTTACACTTTTTCTCATTAGCAAGAGAGGATTAGTGGTTTATCAGATTAATAGATGAAGATGGGGTTTTGAACCTTGCAATGATTCGACATTCAAAGAGTTGACCAGGAAATGAGAAATTTTTTATTTACTTTGTTTCACCTATATTGAGATTCAAAGATATAAGATGGCATTGATTTGAACTTAATTTTTTTTTTCTTTTTTCTTTTTAACATTTCTGATCCTCTATAAAGCCTTTGCATAGATTAGAGGGATTCACTCTGTTTTTTTCTGCTAATAATCAGGGATTGGAGGAAAGAAAAAATTGGAGGAACAATTGTAAATCTCAACTTGAAGAATGATTTAAGTGAGAACAGCATGACATGGGTAACTTGAAAGCGTGGGAGAAGGAATGAATCATCAGCCAACTTATAGTTTATTATTTTGATGTATGCATATATTTCACTTTCACTTGTGTGATCGAGATCTTTACCCAACATACACTTATATTAAACCAAAGATGGTGTCTTTTTCATTCTTACCTTATAAACTACATATATATGAATTTTTTCTTTTTTCTTTTTTTTTTTTTTTTTGTGAAAAGATACATGAACTCAAACTAAGACGTCTTTAACAAAACAAGTTTTTCTAAACATTTAAGCTGTTGTTATCTTGTTCTGAAACAGTTTAGGAAACAAGGTTTACCAAACACCATTTATTAGGCAAAAAACAACTTTTTAACATAGAAAAAAAAATTTTGGTTTTGATACGAAATGTCGTTCCTGGAACAAAAACGTTACCAAACACAACCTCAACATAATCCAACTAATCAAGTATGACTAAAGTATGGAACACAAAAAAACAAGGTAGAAGAGAACTGGAGGAATAAAGTAGATTGGGTAATGTGTGGTATTCAGTTGTGCCAGTTGTTCTCCTTATATCTTCTGACAATACTTCAAAATTTTTATCCCATAATTTTTTAACATCACCTGGCTCACAATGAACAATTATCACTGCAAAATGTTTATGAACGATCCTTGGCATTTGGAAGTGAGCTGAATCTTTTAAATATTCTTGCCTTTGAAAATCAACTAAAAATGGTAAAATATGGATTCACAATTGAAGTTTGGGTATCTACAATCAAGATGGTAATAATCAAAGGAAACTTTCTTGCCTTTGGAAATTAAATAAAAATGGTAAAATATTGATTAAGAATAAAAAGCAAACAAAAAATCAAATTAATCAGCACTTCGACACTCTGGGGTCAATAATATTTAAAAATAAGGCTGCAATTTTACAAATCAAAAGATGTCGATGCGCAAAGCCAGGGTGTTTTGCCTTTCTAGAAAACACAACTTTTTTTTTTGGATTCAATACCAGCATCAAAATGGATTTATTAACTTGATAAAGAAAGCAGACATAGTAAATGGTGAAATTTTTCTCTAGGATACCAAGATTTGTAAGTGGATTGTAACAACGATGAACATTAATGCTCCCCCTCAATATATCATACTAATGGCTTCCAAGATGTTTCGTTCTTGAATGTCCTTGTATTGGTTATAATTCTGATATGTGAGCATACACGTGCATTTGCACGTGCAAGTTTGCTAGTCACTATTAAAAATATGTACTCCCTGTCTTTGGTATACTTTTTCAAAAAGACAAAAAGGACTATCGACATCTACAAAAAAAAATTCAAATTGACCAAAAAACCCCTCCAAATGGAAGAAAAAAAATGACACATAATAACTCATGTGGGCATTCTTGCTCTCTCTCTCTCTCTCTCTCTCTCTCTCTCTCTCTCTCTCTCTCTCTCTCTCTCTCTCTCTCTCTCTCTCTCTCTCCCTAAACATGGAGGAGAAAGGGGAAGTAAAAATCCATAATAATTAGGAATTAAGGAATCAATTCGTGGGATCATTATTGCCTTATTGGGGAATTGGGAAATAATAGGGATTGGTAGGAAATCCTTAATCTCACTTGCCACCTCACCTCGTGGTTACCCCAAAATAATTTTAATTCTGGAAATATTTTCTATTATTCTTTTATATAAAAATTAAATATTTATAAAATATATAAGGGATAGAAGAACCCTTGTTCTAGGAGGGAAAACGATAGAAGAAGAAAGGTCTCTCTGACCAGCAAGAAATCTAAATGAAACTATAGAAGAAGAAAGGTCTCTCTCGTGCACAGTATTCCCAACCATCATTTGCAACCCAAAAGCCTCCTAGAAGGTAGACCACCAAAAGACACAACACGACTATAAGCCTCCAAAAAGGGAGATCACCGAACGATCCTCACTCTCTCTCTCTCTCTCTCTCTCTCTCTCTCTCTCTCTCTCTCTCTCTCTCTCTCTATCTATCTCTCTCTCTCTCTCTCTATCTCTATCTCTCTCTCACACACATTTTTCTGGCTCTCAACAGTCGATCATATCTCCCTCATGTGTTGTGTTCCCAACCGTCATCTACAACCCAAAAGCCTTTAGAACTTCGCCAGTTCTCTACCTCAAGGTAAGATTCTTCTCTCTCTCTCTCTCTCTCTCTCTCTCTCTCTCTCTCTCGGTCTTTGCTTAGGGGGGCGGAAGAGGATTTTAGGCTGAATGAGAACTTATTTTGTTCATCTTGGTTAACTGATTGAACTATTAATTGGGGAAACCAAATAGGTTCCATCTTGGTTAACTCTTCTTTGGCCCTTGCAAAATAGAGACGACATGAGATGAGACAAGACAGGGCATGAGAGGTCGAAAGATCCTTTCTTTTGAAGTAGGTTTTGTCGAAGAAACCTTTCTTACATCTCTGTTTCGCATCAAGGTGAGTAACTGAATGATCTACCTGAATTCATCCTTCAGTAATTTCCTATGTTTTTCTAGGTTATTGTTTTTAAGCTTGATTTCTTTATATTTCCATGGTTCTTTTTCTTTTTTATTTTTTAATTGAAAGGTCCATGCACTGATTTGTTTTGCAGAATTTGCGAGCAGAAATGTCATTATTTTATAGATTTTTCTTTTGAAGTTTGATTTCTTTAATTCCTTATTCTTTTTAATTGAAATTCCATGTGCGGTGTAGACATATGAAGATGGTTTATTAATTACCTTTTCTTTCAACTTGATTTAGTATGCCTTGTACTACTATTTCACTATTGTGCTTGGTAACTAAAAAGAGAATATGGCCAATTTAAAGACTTCCTATCTTAACCAGTGTTGTGGTCTTTGCCACTTAAATTATACATTTTCTAATTTGAAATTTATCAGAATAATCTAGATTCCATCTTTTGAGAATGGTTTCTATTAGAATGTCTGATTAACTTTCCATCTTGTCATGGAGCATCATGCATGTGACCTTTTCCAAGAGGTCTTGAAAGGATAAAGGTAAGAAAATAAAAGAGAGAACTCAATTGTGTCCTCAATTGCATCTCAAACATGACCTCACACTACTCCATCCAAAAGATTAATTCTTTATGGGTATTTTGATAACTTATTATTAGGGGGGGAAGTTTGCAAGAGTCAATCTGTTACACCCATGCACTGACTCGGTCTAATTTGAACTATTGTAGTAGGTCTTGGATCGAGGATCGAAGATCGGAAGCAAGGCTGGGTTTTGGCTCGCGGCTGCCCATTACCAAAGGGGGAGAGATGATCCCAAGTGTTTGTGCAATGTGTGTCAATCTAACTAAAGGGGGTTCGTACTTTCTGATCTCAAACGGTAAGTGACCCAACTCCTCACACATAAATCTTGGCACGTACTGAAGTTGCCAAAAGACCATGAGTGTGGCCGAGGGCAACCACCTATGCAAGACCAACTGTAGGACAGCAAGCAGGTCAAGGCAACACCACCAGAAATAAGCCACCGGATCCACTGGGGCTGAATCTGTTGGGCTGTTTTCAGTGAGCCTAACAGACTGTTGTCAAGGTTCCAATACCCGTGGGTCCTGCCACTCGCATCATAGACAGTCTCAGATGATCCCAAATCATCCTCCACACTTTCCTCGTGTCATGAGCATTTTATGGACCTAAGTAGTTAGGTTCTTGGGCTCCGAAAGTCGTATTAACTCGATCAGTCCGAATAGGGTTCAACCAAACGGACCCTAAGGCCCAACTTAACTCATAAGTTAGAAATGAGGAATTCATTTCCTCATTTCCCATTGTGTTCAAATGTGGGAGAAGAAAGGAGGGAAGAAGGAGAAGAAGAAAAAGAGGAAGAGGAAGAAGGAGGGAAGAGTTTACCTTGGTCCCAACTACTGTATCGTCTCTGAAAATCCCTATCGGAGGTGATTATAACCTCCCATATAACTCTCTCTCTCTCAATTGTGACCTAGATTAAGCTAAGTTTGGATAGAATCCTAGTGTACAAACCATGTTGAGGTCGTGGAATGCGTATTCTACCTCCCCGGTGTCATTGCCCATCTCAAACCAAGCTCGGTGAGCTCTGGCAATAAGTAGTGTCAAACGACCAACTAGGGTTTCGATCATTCGATTGATGTATCTCCCAGACTGCTCTATGGAATTGGAATTTTATTGGCTTAGAAGGATGCTAGAAACATTCCCTACTAACTCCATGAAACAAATCCTGGTGATCGGGCCCGAGCCGGAAAGCCCCAAAATGGCTGGACACTTCTGTACCACCACCGGAAGCAAGCCACCGAATCCACTGGGCCTGCTTTTGGTGGATTGTTTCCAGTGAACCATAGAGGCTTATGAGCCCTTTTTCACTACCACTGAAAAAAACATTGATATTTTCAATGGAAATGTCCTGTTTCCGATGAGTGGTTCCGGTGACATTATTGTCACTAGGAAACCTTATCTTTACCTTATGGGGGTGATCCAAGTGGGCCTCTCCCCATCTTTTCGACCTGTACTGATGTACGATTGCCCTTGTGTCTAGTACAGTGACGTACACATGCCCCGAGATCAAAATTGAGTGGATTGATCAGTGGCCTAATCTGAACCCTAACACAAGCAGAGATCAACAGGGTGAGGGATGGTTTCTTTATTTTTCACTTGTTTTATTATTATAGAATTGGTCACATGTGTAGGATTATACATGATTATTAAATGTTCAAATGATGATGTTCTATCACATGTTTCATTTTTATGATTACGATATGAATTGTTATGGAGATGTATGACGGGATCCGGTGTGGCCAAGGTGGTACCGGTACCGTGATCGCCGTGTGTTTGGTTGTATGTATGAGACAGAATCCGACGTGGCCAAGGTGGTACCGGTTCCGTGATTATCATATGCTTGTTGGATTCATGTATTGAGTATGTGCATTAGAGTTAGCTGTAGTTACAGATTACACTTTGTGGCCGATGTGTTACTAGTATTGTGTGCTCTGGGACTACATTTGGAAATGACGCTTCATGGCCAATGATTGGTACCGGTGTTGTATAGTCCATACTCAACTATTATATGCATACTAGATTAGGTAAACGGTCTTGGGTTTCACTTTGTGGCCGATGTGTTATCGATATCGTGTACCTGTGATTATATTTAGAGATGGATTACAATTTGTGGCCAAGGTATTATCGGTATCGTGTAATTCATATTAACTGTATTATTATGAAGGCATGTAGTATATATGTGATTAGGTATCACTCCCTATACTACGAACCCTTGCCAACAGGGGTAAAGGTGTTGGATGACACATTGTGATATGTTTGATGTGCCTTTTCGGAATGCCACACCAGCGGTACAATGTGATTGTTGTCGAAGGCAGGAACTTGTCAGGCATGGCCGATGATTGGTACCGGTGCCATGACAGCCAGGAGGGGGTTATCAGAGGTTTTCTGGGTGACCCATGGACGCAAACGGGGGTCGACAGGCTTCTATTCATGGCTAAAGTTTGTATCCCTACGTAGTCGATGGTGGTTCCGAGATGAGGGATACAGCCTAATGTGCCGTAGTAGCATTTACCAGACTTAGTTGTATTGTTAGGTTGATAATAAAATAAATGAATTACATCACAAGCATCATGGACTATATATTTAATTTCTGCAATCATGTATCATAAATTATTACTGTGATTATTATACTTGGATGTGCTTGAACCCCACCCCTCACTGACCGAGTTGGAAAGCTCACCCCACATATATACCCTATTTTTAGATGATGATGCAGGTACGATTGTGCCCATGGCTAGTGATTCTCTATCTTCCAAACCCGAGTATGGAGTGAGCGACTGGTGGATGCTAGACACAGAGGAGCACAGCCAGGACTGTGCTTGTGATTTCTATGCATACGTGGCACCATGAGGTGTTCGGCATATTTTCGATGATTTTGATACGAGTATGTGGATGGTACATTTCTTTTAAACTTATTAGTTATACGTCATAGATAATTGTAAAAGGACAATTCGGTTATGCATAATAGTTTATTCTTAGATAATTTTCCCATTTTATTGATGATTCTGCTACTATACTCTGATTCTGCTACTTTTGGTTGGTCTGTGATGTGAGATTATGAAATGTTAAGGCACTGCTATCAGAGATCCTGGTAGATTTGTAAGACAGGTACGTGTCTTACTCACACCACCGGTATTCCTAATGGTAAGTTGGGTCTACTGGAAGTGGGGTGTGACAGCTATGATATCAGAGCGCGATGCTCTGCCTTAACTCACAATCTCAGTCAAACCATGATTTTGGGAAAATTAGGATTTAAATCAAAATCTCAAAGACAACAATTCATAGAATTGCACAATTAGGAGATAAGCATAGGTGTTAAAGTCGTTTCATTATAATAGAGAACTTGAATACACAGCTTACAATTTTCATAAGAAAATAAATTACTGAAAGCAAGAAATCCTAACTAGCCTAAGTTTAGGAATTTAAACAACTGAAGCAAATTACATGAAATGAAAGTTCAACTAAAACCTAAAACATCAAGCTCAAATAAAACTTAGAAGGGAAATCCTAAAAAACTACAGTGGCAAACATGCCACTACTCTTGCTGCTGTTGCTGGTGGTTTTGTCTTTGGCCCTGAGCCTGGTTAGGACCATGCATTCCTGGAGGAGGCACCAGAATACCAAGATGGAAGACCATCGCCTGCATTTGTACCTCTAGGGAGGCCACTTTATTGTCCATAAGATAATAGGTCTTGTCATGCTCTCGAGGCGGCCATCTATGCTCATCATCAGTGATGTGGTGGTGTCCAGATGGGCCATAACATCATTGAGACCATAAGGCCTCGCACCCCTAGTGCCCCAAGATGTAAAAGCAGCTATAGAACCCATAGCCTGAGGGTCAAGTGGTGGAACACCTCCAACCCCAGCAGCTCCTCTCCCTACTCCACCGACACCTCTATCGATGCCTCCACCAACATCATCGACATTGCCATCAACATCACCAGCATTGCCACCCTCTACCTCCATTGGCTACTCACCCGCCTCTAGATTAGGTGTCCTCATGTCAAGGATCATCTTTCGCAGGGAGTCTTGGTTGAAATCTGTGACCTCATCACCCAAGCATGCTTCTCCCTCCAAATCCACCCAAAGTGAAGGAAGATGTCTGTCAATATCCTTCCATAACATAGGTTCCTGACTCGACGATCCTATCCCTCGGACCGAATTACCATGATCCACATCAGAAGGTAGGGAAGACGTATCTACGCCCCCATGTACACGCAGTAAGTCACATAGGCATCCAATGCAGATACCTCATCGCAATGCCCATAGGTGGAAAGGACGTTCAACTAGACTGCACGACAGATAACTTTTGGAGTGGCAAAGTAGTTAACTATGCAATCCCACCCACTAGCCTCCTTGGTCAACATGTCATTTATCTCCTGAAAGGTGTCGGGACTCTGGAAGTCATAAGCTAGAGTCCGAGGCGGCCAATACTCCAGGTCATCGGCATTGTCAACCATCAAAATGTTGGCCAACTACCTCATATCAAAGGAGATCTCAACCCCCTTCACGTAGGAGGTTATCCGCATCTCTTCGGTACCTCGATTCACGCATTGCAGGTTAGAGTAGAACAACTTGACCAGTGTAGGGTAGTAGTACTTGTTGGGTTTTAGAATGCAATACCACCCGACCGCCTCAAAGCGTTGATGGAGATAGAATGCACGGAAGTCTCTTGTCCTCACATAAATTCATGGGTTCAAGTTGTGGCCATAATCTGATTTTGTACTTGGGCAGACTTCAAAGGGGTCTTCTTTGAGAACTAATTTTCAGAAAGCTTCTGGGATAGGAGAGAGAGTGAGTTCTCTCAATTGGTGCAAGGGTCCCGGTCTATGTTGGAATACCAACAACGCTTCGAGCAGCTGTTTCACTTTGCTCCTGAGCATCTCCAAGGGGATAAGGCTAAGGCCAAAGAGTTTGAGAAAGGGTTGAGGCAAGGTATTGGATTAACCATAGTTGAGTTAAAACTGCAAATTTATACCGAGGTGGTCCAAGTGGCTAAGTCTATTGAGACCGACATAGAGATAATTTCACGGCCCAGCAAGGAATGGGAAAGAGGCCAATGGGATCTATTGATTCTAGGGGAGGCAGCAAGCCCTTCTGAGTGCCTTATATCAATCCAACTTTGGTGCAATTCAGGAAGCCTAAAGCTAGTTAGACTTCTCAATCCTCCTGATCTAGTGTTGTATCTCAGTCTATGGGATCGAGCCCAAGGTGCTTTCATTATGATCAGCCAGGCCATATGGTGAGGACATGCCCCCACTGGAGGCCAAGTGATGAACCATACACTATGCCACCTAGGCCCCATCAAATATATGCAGCCCCTAGACCAGCATAGCCCCCAATGGGTCAGAGACCACAGGGCAAAGTATTTGCTATGACTGCAGAAGATGCCGAGGCTGCACCTGGTGTAGTGACAGGTACATTATTGATATCATTATTGCCTGCACATATGTTATTTGACTCAAGAGCCTCACATTCCTTCGTGTCATCGACATTTGCGAAGAAGATGAGAATTCCACCTAAGGGACTGACTCAATGTTTGGCAGTGAGTACTCCTATAGGGAGTGTAATAGGTTTGAACTACGTGTATGAGCCTTATCCAGTGATCAAAGGTGAACATGAGTTAAATGCTCACTTGATCGAGTTGGATATGACTGACTTCGACGTGATTTTAGGAATGGACTGTTTGTTCACATACAGATCCAATATGCTATGTGCAGAGAAAACTATCATTTTCGTACCTCGTGATGATGATGAGTTTGTGTTCCAAGGGGATAAGCCTAAGAAACCTAAGAAGGTTATTATATCTGCACTTCAGATGAAGAAGTTGATAGATAAAGGGTGTTAAGGCTACTTAGCATCTGTGATGGATTCTGATATAGAGATTAAGCCATTGATTAAGCTTGATGTGGTGAGGGAGTTTTTTGATGTATTTTAGGATGACTTGACAAGTTTGCCCCCGGACTGAGAGACAGAGTTTACTATAGACTTACTCTCCGACTCGGCACCAGTGTCGAAAGCCCCTTACCGTATGGCGCCCACAGAGTTCAAGGAATTACAGGTGCAACTTCAGGACCTTCCGAAGAAGGGATTCATTAGACCTAGTGTGTCTCAATGGGGAGCACCGGTGTTGTTCTTCAAGAAGAAGGATGGAAGTATGAGGTTGTGCATTGATTACCAGGAGCTTAATAAGTTAACCATCAAGAACCAGTATCCTTTGCCAAGGATAGATGATTTGTTTGATCAGTTGCAGGGTGCTAAGGTATTCTCCAAGATCGACCTTAGATCGGGCTACCACCAGCTCAAGATCAAGGATAGTGATGTTAGTAAGACAGCCTTCAGATCAATGTATGGATATTATGAGTTCTTGGTGATGTCATTGGGGGTGACCAATGCACTGGCTGTATTTATGGACTTGATGAACTAGGTATTCCAGGATGTCTTGAAAAATGTGTAATTGTGTTCATTGATGACATATTGGTCTACTCCAAAAGTGCAGAGGAACATGCTATTCACCTAAGATTAGTATTGCAACGCCTGAGAGAGAAGCAACTCTATGCCAAATTCAGCAAGTGCGAATTTTGGTTGTCACAGGTGGCATTCCTAGGCCACACTGTTTCAGACAAGGGTATAGAGGTTGATCCAGGCAAGATGAAGGTAGTCCTAGAGTGGGAGACTCCCAAGAGTGTAGCAGACATACATAGTTTTCTGGGATTGGCTGGATACTACAGAAGGTTTATTGAGAACTTCTCCTGTATTGCTACCCTAATGACCCGACTCACAAGAAAGGTGTGAATTTTGAGTGGTCTGATGCTTGTGAGAAGAGTTTTAAGGAACTAAGGCAAAGATTAGTATCAGCTCCATTTTTTACTATTCCGATCGGTATAGGTGGTATGGTTGTGTATAGTGATGCCTCCAAGCTGGGATTGGGTTGTCTATTGATGCAACACGGGAAAGTCATCGCTTATGCATCCCGCCAATTGAAGGATTATGAGAAGAACTACCCCACCCATGATTTGGAATAGGCAGTTGTGATTTCTGCACTAAAAATCTAGAGACACTACCTATATGGTGAGAAGAGTGAGATCTTCAGTGACCATAAGAGCCTCAAGTACTTCTTCACCAAAAAGGAGCTTAACATGAGACAAAGGCCGTTGGTTAGAGCTGATGAAGGATTATGACTGTACTATCCACTATCACCCAAGAAAGGCCAATGTGGTAGCTGATACACTTAGCAGAAATCCCAATCACTGACTCTTGCATCACTAACCACCAATGAGCATCTCACAGAGGAGGCCAAGAAACTAGACTTGGAGCTATTAGTGGAAGGTGTCACTCTATCACTATTGGCATTGGTGGTACAACCTAGTTTGGTGGATAGGATCACTACAGCTCAGGGTAATGATGCAGAGTTACAGAAGGTGATAGCAGAATGCCAAGTAGGAACCCAAAAGGACCTGGATTTCTCTATAACTGAAAACGGGATTCTCAAGTTCAAATGGAGGTTATGTGTGCCTAGTGATAGTGATTTGAGAGATACAGTTTTGAGATAAGTACATAGCTCTTCATACTCCATTCACCCTGGCAGCACTAAAATGTATAAGGACCTCAAAGGATCCTACTGGTGGAAAGGAATGAAAAACTGATGTGGCTACGCATGTGTCTAAATGCCTCACATGCCAACAAGTTAAGGCTGAAAGGCAAAGGCACCATGGTTTATTGCAGTCACTGCCTATTTTGAAGTGGAAATGGGAGAATATTACCATGCACTTCATCACAGGCCTACCCCACACACAAAAGGGTATGGATGCCATTTGGGTAGTTGTGGACCGCTTGACCAAGGCAGCTCACTTATCCCAATTAAGATCACATTTTCTATGAACAAGTTGGCCAAGTTGTATGTTGATAACATCATTAGGTTGCATAGTATACCAGTTAGTATAGTCTCTGATTGAGATCCCAGGTTCACTTCTAAGTTCTGGACATGTGTAGAAAAAGCTATGAGCACACAACTGAATTTTAGTACAGCTTTTCACCCACAGATTGATGGTCAATTGGAAAGGACTATCCAGACATTGGAGGACTTACTTCAGGCATATGCCTTAGATATGAGTAGGGAATTGAGGTTAGATCGGCAGATTCCCTTTTTCAATGAGCTAATCAGATGAGGGAGCTTGTGAAGCAGCAGCTCCAGATCCATCATGATCCGTCGTATCCTAAAGAAGTTTGAAATATGTTAGTGAGAAACCTTTTACTTCTACCAATCTCCCCATATTTGATTGTTTCTGGGATGGATTTATGTATTCCAATAATATTTGATGCTGGAAATTATTTTTTGTTTTTCTAACTCCGACAAGATTTCCACTTTTCTATCTAAAACTTTCTTTAGCAGATCCGACCGATCCCTAGAAAATCCATCAGAGAGAATTGTTAGAATAGTTCAAAATCTTAAAAGTGAAACAAATCCGACCAATCCCTGAAAGATCCATTCGAGAAAATCGTCAAAATGATTCAAAATTGCAGAACAGAGAGAGAAAGAGATATGACTTTAACTGTTGCACAAATCAAACCAGATACCCACCTTCACTTGGCCACATCAAGCGAGGTTTTTGGCAATTCTTCTCCGGGAAGAAAAAAAATATATTCTACAAGAAACGTTTCAAGAAACAAGGTTTATCAAACACCCAAAATTCCGTTTTTGTTCCAAAAAAAAAAATTTATTTCTGTCATTTCTTGAAACAGAAACGACAAAAACATTATCAAACGGCCATAATTGCAACATATGAGAATTGGGGAGGATGTGGATCCTATATCTACTTGATAAAAAAACATAATCTGTTAAACTGACAGGTTAAAATCATGTTTTTTAATGGAAAAATTACTTGATTACCCAAAATCAGGTTTCAATTTACAAAATTAACCACATCATGTTTATGTTAACTGAATTACTCAAATTGAGTTTGGGTATTTCAAAAATACCCAAAACAGTGTCTCACCTTCATTTTTTGACAATTTTAACCCTGGTTTTCCTTTACCTATCCGATCACCACACCACTGGAAAGTAACCCCATTGCCAGAAGTGACGGAAGACAGAGCTCAGAGACAAAAACTAAGGAATAGATCCAAGAGGAGATTAGTTTGTGAGTGTAAGAATAGTAGTAAAATGGAAGACGACCAAAACGAAGACGTCGTTCGGAAGGAAAAGGAAGAGAGACGTAGGAAGAGATGAGTGTATCGCCGCAGCAACAATAGCAACAAAACCAAACCTATGAAGAAGACCAAAACGAAGCGGAATTCAAGTCGGATGCTTAATGAGGGTTTCCAGAGATGGACACCTCTGATGCTTAATGTCGGATTTGAAGAGAGATTGGTCTCCGATGTTGGTTCGTCATTACAACTCTGTTTCTTCCAATTCTTTTTTTTTGGGGGGGGGGCGGCGGNTGGAGCAGTACGATCTATACACAAAATTACAAACACCTTTTGTTTTGAGTTGGAGGGCAGGGGTCAAAAAGTTGTGTGTTGATCGCACATAAACAATCATTATAAATCTGATATGAAGTAAACCATATAAGCAGCAGTAGTTTATGGCACGAATTGGTTTATGAAAATTGAGAAAAGAGTTTTACCAAAATTTCGACTCCCTGGAGATAAAATAATAGAAGGCATCATTAATATTAGATGCTCAAAAATTAAAGTCAACAAATGAAAACGGATAAAAAATCACATGATATTCCACATTAGCGAAGAATTATTTATCAAATAATTGCCTCTGAGTTGATCAAGACCATAATTCACCTTTTGATGTTTAATGATCCTAGCTATTGGTATTCTTGAGTGACAAGATTCACCTTGTTATGAATCTCTTTTATTTCACCACTACAACAAGTATTACAAACTCATTATGGTCCTTCTCAGACCCTACAATGACAGGAGCCTCGTACAATTGATACAACACAATAAGCATATTTTTTTTCTTCAAAACTATAGTTAAGTTCTTTCTTTGTATGCCTCAAGTAATATATCACTGTTGTATTCTGGCTTTAAACTTCATGTAATGTTTATTGAGGTTTTACATTTGGGAAACAATAGGAAAAGTTTTAGCATACCAATTGTCGGGTATTCACGTGGAAGAATTAAGTTGGGGATCTTGTTAATTTTACCACAACATTTCTTATGAAATAAATAATAGTAGAAGTTTAACTATACCATTATTTGACAGATTTTTTTTTTTTTTTTTACCAGATACCGTACCAATAACTAAATTTATGTTTGGAACAGTATACAGAATTTCTCTACATCTAAAATGAGGGGTGCAAGAAGACTCACAAGTTTAAAATTGAAGGTACCAAAGTAAAGGAGATTATTTTTTGGTAACTAAGGAGATTACACATACAATATGAAGAGGGACAAAATCCTTTCCATTTTTTTTGCTACTCATTTTCATCTAATTTTATTACTGATTGGTTTCCTCTTTCACACACAAACAACACCCAGAAGGAAAATATTCCCTGCCGTAAATCAAGAAATAAGAAACAAGAAGCATAGAAGTGCCAAAGGACTATGGTAAACAAAATCACGTATGGATGCCTCTTTCACACAATGGTTTTCAATAATGGTCCAGCTCTGGATCTATAACTTTTACGAACCTGTGGCAGCTCTAACTAGTTTGTAATGATCGTTAATAACCTCTTGTAAGGTCTGTCCACGGCCAAATTTTGACAGCTCTACAGTTTCATCTCCCGATATTCTGTTGAAAATGGAGGCTTGCCAGATTGCAATCCTGCTGGCCATTGTTGTTCAATTTCAATGATGACCATGAAGTTTAGCATCTCTTCTAATCTTCTATGTTAAGGAATATCCTTGTACATCACCTATTATACTTGTAATATCATTTGCATACCTACTTGTTAAGTTTGTCTCGAATTCTTGACCCGTTTTGAAGATTGACCCACTTCGATATATTTTGGTGGCAACCCAAATGGGAAGTTTTTTACGATTTGTGATGGAAGCAGAGGGGTTGGGCCGATGTATGGTTCGACATGATTGACCTTGACCCGATCGGTCGACCCGTGACTATGAGTATATAAAGTACTATCGTCTTGTTGAGCATTGTTATATTTTGGGGGGTTTTTCAAGCTAGGGTTTCAGGGCGAGTTTTCTCCCCGGTGCTTGGGTGTAATTTCTCTTCTGCATAGTGAAACATTTTCTTCTTCGCGTGAACCTCGTTAAATCTCTGTGTGTTGTGCGGATCTGATTTTGTTTATTCTTGTATTTCTTGGTGTTTGCTCTAACATTACCCATAGTTGTAATGTCGATGTGCTACACCTACCGTTCTTGTACATTTATACAATTAGCTGGCCCAAGCTGCAGACCTCTCTTTCACGGGCTTGCGCCTCCAAAAAAAGAAGCATGGCTTCTTCCGGCTTTTATGGTACTATTCATCTTGTTTCCACCATTCTAAATGGGTCCAGCTATCCCTCTTTGACCCAAGTTATGCGTAGCTTCCTCAAAGATAAGAAACTATGGTCCATTGTTATTGGATACATCTGTGAACCCAAACAACATACAAGTGAAGACGTTACTAAATTTCTTGAGCATCTTGTTTTATTTGGATTCACAACACTTCTGCTCCTTTGATCAACCTTCAGTTTGGCCAATATGAGATGGCAAAGGAAATTTGAGACTTACTTGCCAATTGGTACACCACAGCTGATCTTACTCCTCAATGTCAATTTTATCGTCACCGGATACAAGAACTTGGCTAGTCAAATCAACGAGTTTTATTGCTCAGATGCCATATGTTTAGGATCAAATTGTCCTTTTGAGCCTAAAATAAGACAACCCAAAGGATGCTGATAGTCCCATACTCTTCGGGACATATACATCTTACGCAGTTTGATGAATCAACTACGAAAAAAAGAGGATCAATTACTTGAAATAGTATTGCTACTAATTACCCATTCTAAAAAAGTTAGTGTACATCAAAGTTGAAACTAGTGAAGATACTCTGTTTTGGACTAATCCCTGGGATCCCTAGTTTACCTGATTTTACCATCTCCTCGTCCATCACCCCTCAAAATTCCCTCCCTTAGGTAAAGGATTTCTTTCTTGGGAATTTTGGAATCTACCCCTTTTAGTGTCTTCTTTGCCCATGAAAATCGTTAATGAATTACTAAAATTCATGTTTCCCCTTTGCTTGAGACGTGGTGTTCTCGTTCTAGGAAGGGAAAGTTAGCTACAAATTTTTTGATTTCAACCTACTCAACTAACTCTATTGGACTGTTCAATAGGTGTTCATGCTCTTCCATTTGCGAGCATTGGTGGCGATTCTTTTGGAAATTGAAACTCCATTCCAAATTTAAGATTTTTTTTTCTAAAGGCTTGTCCTTGATAGCATCCCTGCTAAGAGATTCTTTGCTTGTGATTTCTCCAAGCACATTTGGGCTGCTGGTTTGTTGTGATTACATACAAAGGATATAACTAGTATTTCAGTTTAGTCTTTTATTATGTCATGTTTTAATTCTGGTCATATTCCTGACCTTGATAAAACAAGATTTTTGGTATTCTAATTATATCTTGCTATTTCATCTGGTTGCACAAGAATCAATGTTTATTCAAAGGTTAAGCCGAATCCTATGGCTGTTGTTATCAATATAAAATGGACATTGATTTCAGTTGACATTGACATTGACCATGAATATTCAGATTTAGTACAACCCAATGAAGCCTTTTCTATTGTATCACCCTCCTCATGGCTCCCCCCACTTTGATTTGTACAGGTGTTCGAATAGATCTCGTAATTACTCCGGATAGGCATGTGAAGTAATTTTTAGAAGAAATTTTGTCTAATTATTTGATGACAAGAAAAAATATTGATGTAGTGCCCAAAAGTATTCTCTATGGTTTGAAGAAGTCCAAGGAGAAAGAGTGGAATGTGACAAGTTTGGAGTGATTCAGAGGAATTGCACAACTCGATTCAAGATAATAGTGTCAGTTCATGGCCTTGGAGCACAATCCCCCTGTTTTTGGGTGTTTATAAATCACTCTCCCAACTTGCTTTAAGCACATTGTTGGTTTGGTAATGATAGGAAACTTAGAATTCTGGATACAAGACAAATTGTTGATATTCTTGGCTATTTTAATTAATGAAGTTTTCTTTTCTCATTAAAAAAAAAAAAAAAAAAAAAAGGAAATCTTTGAACCCACTTGTGCCACTACTGAACTTCTCTCCGAAGAAACCGGACTTGAATCACTTGATACATTGAAGCTTGAGCGCACAAATGTAGTTCTCGCCACCAAACCTAAATACTACAGGTATTGTCATCGGAAGAGGATATGATTGAGGAATGCCACAAGAGCTAGATCCAGGGTCCTCCATCTCAATGTCCTTCGTTCAGTGGCATTCTGACGAGATTTCCACAACAAAAATATCCATTGTTATTGTTGTTGTCCCTGTGAAAGTCCCAACTGAGCCTTCTTCTTCTCCTTCCATTTCCCTTGGAAGCCTTGAGGCTCTACTCAAACAATTTCTATCTACCTTTGGCTCCTCTCCTTCAACTGCATTTTATGTCCTCCAAGGTAACACTTCCGCTTGGTTTCTTGACTTTGCATGCTGCAATCATATGCTATCAATTCTACTATCTTTCTTCGAAAAATTTAGTTCCTCTATTCCTGCAATTCATATTGTTGATGACTCTTGTATGCATGTTAGACATATAGGTTATGTTTCTACTACTAAGTTGTCCCTACCTGTTACATATATAATTCCTAAACTCAGCTTACATCTTATCTCTGTAGGCCAGTTATGCGACCTTGGTTTGAACATATATTTTCCTATCGATGGTTGTTAATTGCACTCAGCTTAAATCTTATCTCTGTAGGCCAGTTATGTGACCTTGGTTTGAACATATATTTTCCTATCGATGGTTGTTAATTGCAGGACTCTCAAACGAGATAGATTTTTAGGACCAGCCTTGAGAAGTTACACCTGTTTGAACTCACATCTCTTCGTCTTCCTCCTTAATTCAATATGCCGCCTCTATAGCATCCAACAAACTTATGAGCATATGGTATTCTTGACTGAATCATAATTTTTATCTTATGTCATTTAATTTCTAGTGGTGACTTAGATAAGGCTGAGGATGAAACTATTGATTGTCAGTCCAGCCAGTTTGTAAAACAAAAACTTCTTTACCTTTTTCATAAAAGTGATTGACTTTCATCCTTTCCTTTTTTATTTAGTTCATTGTAATGTATGTGGCCCATAGGAAATCTCGATATTTTATCATGTTTGTCCATGATTATTTTCTTATACTTGGCTTTATCTTTTAAGCAATCAATCCGAGTTACCTCAAATTTATTATAATTTTTTACACATTATTAAAACTCAGTTTTTTTAATATATATTTTTACATTGATTTTTTTTTTCTCTAATAATACCATGAAATACCGTGATACTCAATTTCTCAATTTTCTTCACAAAAATGGTGTTAGAACTCCCTATGTGTTTGAATTTGAAACCCTATTGAGGAAACCACACAGGAAAAACAAGAACACGAATCTAATAAAATTATGGAGGATCGATTTGTACCTTTCACCTAGTATGCTGAAGATGATTGATGTTGGTCACTCCCACCTTCACTCTCTTGGCTTGGCTATGGATCTTCTACAGCCCCTTAAACCTCCTTGGTTCTCTCACATTTGTGGTAAAGTGGGGAAGAGTGAATAATGGCTGTAGGGACCCAAAACCTAATATTTATAATACTGTCTTACACTCAAAACCCTAAACCACAATGGGTTGAGCCAGCATATCCCTAAGCTTGAGAGTGGACCGAACCGGTTCATGCAATTTGACTCTCACCCATTTAATCAACCCGAATAATTAATTTAGCCCATAAATCCAATAATTTCCCACTTGGGCTACATTAATTATAAGGATGCCTTTTAAATTGGTGTGGCCATAGAATCTTATTACATTAACCACTCTTACTGTGATTCAGTTGAAAAAACCACTCACATCGAATAACAGCAGAAGATACACCTCAATATACGGCATACAACTTTCTGTTATTACAAACATAAGTAAGTTTCTTAACACGAATCTATGTGGGATACCATCATAGAAACATTGACATATCCTCAAATTACACTGTTGTCATTCCATGTAGGTCCTTAACTGAGATATTAACCTTCACTGTGGCAAATCGCCTTTGACCTGTGGTTAATATCTAACTGTGGCCTTCCGCCTATAAACTGTGACAAATATTGCCTATGAACTGTGACAAATACTGTCTTAAAATGTGGCAAACATTACATTTTGAACTGTGGCAAAATATTTCCTATAACTAAGACAATTACTGCCTATAAAAACATTCTCAAATGAAATCATAAACCAAATATTTCAAGAAATAACTGTGCATAATGTAAATGCTAAAACTTAACCATAATTCATCAAACTGTGCCCCAAAACATATGGGCTAAGGTTCAAAACATAAACAAATACTAAACAAAACCAGAACTCCCACTAATCAAGCATTTCAAATAACTGTATGTAAAGAAATCCTAACTACTTGATGTGACCAAATTTTACTTGCTCTCAATTGCTGATGATCAGTCTACCTCACCCTTTCTTAGTATCATTCTGCTTATCAACCCCAGAATTCTTCCTTTTCTCTAACCATTTCTTGAAAATAAAACAGTCCTTCTTCACATGTCCTTTCTTATGGCACCAAAAACACTCTACGTTGTTGGTATTCTCTTCATCCTGAGCCTTTTGAGATGTATCAAGTTCTTGAGAGCTATTAGTCCTGTCATATGGCTTGACGCTTCCTCTGTTGGAAAAATTTTTGTTCCTTCTGCTTGGTCCACCAGAAGATCCCTTGTGAAAAGTTGCATGTGCACTCTCAAACCTAGTTTGTTTCAATTTTTCTTCCTCTTGAGTGCAAATGGAAATGAGCTCATTTAGGCTCCAATCGTCCTTCAGTGCAATGTAGGTAGATTGGATAACCTTATACTGACTAGGGAGGGTATTCAATGCAATGTGTACAATATATTCTTCATCGATCTGTATTCCAAGATCCTTAAGTTTACCAGCATCAGTAGCTACACCCAAAATGTATTCTCTAACACTCCCACATCCATCATACCTTGTATTCATTAGCCTGGTCATCAATGTGGTTTTCTCAGCTTTCTTGTTGTGTTGAAATCTACCTTTAATAGCATCCAGGAATTCTTTTGCAGTGTCTTTGATCTCTATGTTCCCACGTATAATTTCAGGAACTGCCTTTTTTAAAACCAGTATGCACTTTCTGTTTGCTTTAGTCCATTTCTTAAACTTGGTCCTTTCAGCACTTCTGCTCGAGTCTGTGAGAGGCTCAGGTTTAGGCTCCCTAAGTGCCAAGTCTAAGTCAAGAAGACCTAAATGCAATTCTAATTCCTCCACCCACTTTTGATAGTTGTTACCAGTGAGTATTGGGATGGAAGATACATAACTTGAGGGAATTGCCATCTTACTACAGCAGTAACAACAACACAATACATGCCAAATATCAAAATATAAACCATAATATAAAAGCATGTAATACCATCAATATATTTTAAATAAGAGTTACAACTAAAAATGTATCCCTATCCTTTGGGACAGGAATTAGCTGATGCTCTTATATTCTTCTTTTAACTGTGAAAACAACACTAACTTCGGAATTCAATCACCTTTGGGCAAAAGAACTCCAAATTCAATGTCCCTTTCTGAAATGTGGATAATTATCCTCAAACCTTGATGACATAACCTTTGGGAAAGTATCACCTTTACTATTGGGGAAGATATAATTGAACTGAATGTACCACTTTGGTGGGTTTCACTCAGTTCTATCATATCTTTCTCATTGGAGATATATATCTTTATGTTCAAAACATACATATAAATATGTCACTAGGACAACAATAACCATACAAGAGTCACAACCGCAACTACATTCCTATCCTTTGGGCTAAGAATGCACTGGTCCTCTTGTAAATTCATATTTACTATGAAAAGAACAATAACTTTTGAAATCCCCTCACCTTTGGGCTTAGGAACCTCTAGGTTACTGTCATTTTCTTAACTTTGGTGACATCACATTTGGGCAAATGTCACCTACATTGCTACCCTGTGAAAAATCATGGAATAATAAGATGTACCACTTTGGTGGATTTCACCTCATCCTTTCATGGTTTCCTAAAAAATTACTTTGCAGCTAAGAATGAGTGGAAGCTTACACCCTTTTCCATATTAACATATCTCAATTTAAAAACTTTTCTTAATTTCATGGTAACCAATAACATATATATTTTTCAAAGCATTGATTTATGCCCTCTTGTTTCAATGATTGAAACTAAATACAACATAAAATTTCAAATAAACATGTCATATTAAAAATTAGATCATTAAATGTGGCCCGAAACAAGGAATCCAACGCAAAAAATAGATTTCAATTTGGCCTTAAAACGAACATTTAAATGAAATTTAAAGTAGTTTAAATAAAAACCCAAAAGGAACAAAAACCAAACAAGCCTTTAAGTTTTTTTTTTTTCCAGAAGAAGTCAGCCGCCACCTTGCAACTATTCTGCAGGTTTGGGTTTTTTTTTTCTCTCTCTCCCTCTCCTCCGGCAGCCTTTTTCGACGGTGCGTGCCGATGCGTCCGGAGGTTTTGGGTAACTTGTGGCATATCGCCATGACCATCTTCTCGTGATCTATAACTTTTGTGAAGAAATTTTTTCCATACAGGATCTTTAAGTGATGGAAAAATTACGATTTTCATGATTTTTTTTTTATTTTATCAAATCAGGTTTTAAGTAAGAATCAAAATCCTCATGTACAAGAAAAATTCAATCGATTCTTATCCCATGTGTTCTGCTCTGATACCACTTGTTAGATCTACTATGGGTACAAATCCAAACCCCAATTGAAGAAACCACACAGAGAAACAAGAACACGAATCTAATAAAATTATAAAGGATCTAATTGTACCTTTCATTAAGTATGTTGAAGAAGATTGATATTGGTCACTCCCACTTTCGCTCTCTTGGCTTGGCTATGGATCTTCTACAGCCCCTTAAACCTCCTTGGTTCTCTCACTTTAGTCGTAAAATGGAGAAGAATGAATAATGGTTGTAGGGACCCAAAACCTAGTATTTATAATACTGTCATGCACCCAAAATCCTAAACCACAATGGGTTGAGCTAACATATCCCTAAACTTGAGAGTGGACCGAACCGGTTCATGCAATTTGACTCTCACCCATTTAATCAACCCGAACAATTAATTTAGCCCATAAATCCAACACAAACTTGTTAGGGAAAGGTAGAACACAGTCCGAGTTGCAGGGATTCATGGTGCATTAGAATCAATATCATTTTTGCTCTACACCCAATGAAGCACTAATGGTGGAGCTGATGAAATCTGGAAGGAGATGTATCTTTGGCTTTTTCGGTGTTTAACCATTTGGGTCTTACCATTTTCAATAAAATCACACGCGACCATGATAATTGTGAGAATATCGGTAACACTAGAGGCTCCTGCAAAAAATTGTTGATCTCACTCATGCTGGAGGGAGGGTGCTGTACGGAGATCGGATGTTAACAATGAAGTGATTCCTGCAATTGCTGATTTGTGAGCAAGAACTTCTGGCACTGCACGGAGTCTTCTCAGGTAAGAGGTTTCAGAGATTTTTTTTTTTCACAGTAAGCTATATCATTGGAATTTTCAACTATGTTGAGAAATACCCAATGCTTCAAATTCTGGGAATCGAGATTTTAACCAATTTGGCATTCAAAGATGAAACAAAAGAAAGGATTGGAAGAACAGGTGGAATCTTAAAGAACTGTTCTGGATTTTCTTCAAAGAGGGATTATCTCTTCAATCCGAAACAGGAACTTTGACAAAAATCTATAGTGTAAAAAAAAATGAGAGGAGGGGTGGGAGGAGAGAGCAGGAGAGGGTGGGTGGGGGGGTTTGTAGGGAGGATGGCAAGGCGGGGGGACAGGTTGCAAGGAGGAGGGAGTGGTGTTCGTCTCTTGGAAGAGGAAGAGGAAGAGGAAGAGGAAAGGAGCTATAGGGAGAGAGAAGTATTTTTGATAGATCAATTAGCTTTTTTTTTTAAATCCATATGGCGATTTGGTAAATCTTTCGATATTAGAAGTTGTGATGGTAAAACATAATTTCAATGAATCAATTTAGTATATATATATATATATATATATATTTCGTTTATCCAGTAGATCTAGGCAATTCCCCCTTATAAGAAATTCTTGGTCGATTGGGATGAAGTAGAGTTGATTATCACATCTACATATTAAATATGAAATGAAAAATGCAATTTATTAGACGCCTGCCAATATTGATACAGAAGAAAAACAGGAATGTCAATAATTAGGGCATCTGCCAGGAAGAGATTAGAAAATTCTCTTGAAAACTTTTAATAATGTGATTCAATGTTAACTCAAAAGGAAAATAATTTCTATGGGAAAGAGTGGCCTTTGCATGCAGACACACGGGACGTGAAATGACTTCCCTGGCCACATGAAATGAAAAATGACAGTCTTGATGCTTCCTCTTTTGATCCCATTGGCCTTTGTGGCTCCACAGGAGTTGTATTACCTCATAAGAAACGAAAAAAAAAAATCTGCTTGAGGAGAATTGCGATTGCTATTGCTCTTTTTGTTTCTTATGTTATGAGATGATTCCTTTGCTTTACCAAATCCATTGAATGGCATAGCACTTTCCTAAATAAATATCTAAGATATGTCTTCTTATCAACTTTGTGGGGGTAAAGAGCATCAATAATTGATGATTAATCAATGATGAAAAGCTTGTTTTTGTGCTCTAGTCTTTCATATTTGATGGAAGGGGAATAAGAAAGAGGACATGATCCTATTCTTCCCGTTCCTTCTAACCTGCTTAGAAATCCATTAATTTCGAGGTTAAGTTTTCAGGAGGTAATTTTCCAGTCTCCTTCCTAGCAGATGCATAGATAAACTCCTCGACATCTCTTCCTTGAATGAATAATTACTGTTTTTTGTATTTAGTTTTCAGAGCCATATCATCTCAAACATTTACAAGCTAATCTGTGCTCTGTTCCACTTCTTGCAGGGAGTAATTATGGAAGGAAGTAGAGATGATATAATTGTTTCCCTTCTTGTATCAGCTTTGCTTGAAAAATTATCCTCACAAGCATTAAGGGATTTTGGATCGGTATGGTGTGTGCAAAGTGCTTTGCAACAACTCTCAGATGTTCTTGAGAAAATTCAAGAACTGCTTGAGCTTGCGGAGCAAGCTCAGACAAAGAATATATTGGTGAAACGCTGCCTTAGGAGTCTCAGAGATGTTGCTTACCGAGCTGAGGACATATTGGATGTGTTCATCTATGAAGCTCATAAGGAAAAAGATGAAAGATATGGAGGTAGAAAGGTACCCTTCTTTGTCTTTAACTTAAATACTGAAGGAATTTTACGTAAACAAGAAATCATTCCTCTTATAAATGATGAACTCATAAGGAAACTTGTGGAGATTGAGAAGAAACTTGAAGATCACCATCCCAAAGGGTCAGGAAATTGGGAATCACATGGTATAAATGATGAAATAGACATTAGGCTAAAGAGCAGTTCTCTGGTTGACGAGTCTATTACTTTGGGGAGAAAAAAAGAGCAAGATGAAATTAAAAAAAGGTTGTTGTCAAATCCAGATGATGAAAATCAAAAACAGGTTTCTGTTATTGCCATTGTTGGATTAGGAGGTGTAGGCAAGACAACTCTGGCCCAGCTTGTCTATAATGATCCTAATGTAGAGAAACATTTTGAAAGAAGAGCTTGGGTTTGTGTGTCTACTAATTTTAATCTTGTGAGATTGACCTCTGCAATTCTAGAGTCCTTGACTGGGAGAAATCCTAACTTGAGCAACCTAGAACCACTTCAACATAAGTTGGTAAAGGAATTAAGGGGGTAGCGATTTTTAATCGTCTTGGATGATGTTTGGACTGAAAAGGAAAACGATTGGAGAGCTCTAAGAGTTGCATTCATGGAGGCAGGGGAAGGAAGTAAAATAATTGTAACAAGTCGAAGTTGTATAGTTTCTTCAATGGTGCACCCCATATTTACCCTTGATCTACAAATTTTATCTGATGAAGAGTGTTGGTTAATAATGGAAAGGCGCATATCTATGGATGATGGTGCTATTGCTCCCAATCTGAAAGAAGTGGGTAGGAACATTGCGAAGAAGTGCAAAGGATTGCCCTTGGCAGCAAGTACGCTTGCAGGCCTTTTACGCTCTAATTCAGATTTAAACCATTGGGAAGAAGTGTTGAATAGTTCCATGTGGGACTTAGAAGAGAGAAATTTGCCAGTTGCTCTGAGTCTAAGCTACTACTTTCTTCCCACGTATTTGAAGCAGTGTTTTGCTTATTGTTCTATATTTCCTAAAGGTTATATATTCCGTAAGAGACATCTCATCGGACTTTGGAAAGCAGAAGGATTTATTAGATCGAACACTACAAGAATGGAAGACAAAGGTGGCCAATATTTTTGTGATTTGCTGCATAGGTCTTTCTTTCAGCGCGACAATGAAGCTAAGGGTGGATTTGTAATGCACGACCTTGTACATGATTTAGCACAAGCAGTTTCAGGAGAGGTGTATGGTAGATTTAATTGCACGAAATCGAGCTGTATCTCCACAGAGACCCGTTATTCGTCCATGTGTGCAAGAAGCATAAACAAGGAAACATATCAAAGGAGGTTATCCACATTGGTGTGCCCAGATGATAAAAAGCATTGTTTATGTAGGGATTACTTCATTGAATCTTTTGGAGGACTGAGATACTTACGTGTGTTAGATTTGTTGGGCTGTGAAATTAAGATACTTCCCGACGATATTGGCAATTTGAAATGCCTACACTACATTAACCTCTCTTATAATGGTAACATACAACAATTACCTGAGTCGTTATGCGATCTTTTCAATCTACAATCACTGTTACTCCGTTGTACCAGAATATGTGAGTTACCTAAAGGCATGAAGTATCTACGCAATCTCCAGCATCTAGATCTTTATGGGTGCAATTCCTTATGTTTCATGCCGCATGGAATTGGGAGATTAAGAAGTCTCAAGACATTGTCAAAGTTTCCTGTCTGAAATGATGATGATGGTTGTAGGATAAAAGAGCTGAAGGAGCTGAGGCAGCTTGAGGGCGCACTTTCTATCTGCTTACTGCAGAATGTTATTGATCCTCTGGATGCTCGGGAAGCAGATTTGATGAATAAGCCAAAAGTTGATCAGTTAAATTTTAGGTGGGATTATAGTGGTGATAATGATGTTGAGGTTTTTGAAAGTTTACGACCTCACACTGAGCTGAAGAGTTCATGTATCTTCAATTACAGTGGGTTAACATTTCCAAGATGGTTGATGATGGACTTGCCAAGCTACAACAAGCTAGCCTCTTTGACACTCACCTTCTGCCGGGAATGCCAAGTCCTCCCTCCGATTGGGGAGCTACCCCTATTGGAATCTCTGCACTTAACATACCTGAATAAGTTGGAAGAGTGGTCTAACTCTAGAGGGAAGGAAACTGAATTCCCTAGCCTCCTAAATCTAACCATTAAAGACTGTCCCAAACTGAGGATATTACCACAGCCACTTCTGTCAAGTCCGAGACTATGTGAATTGCGTTTCGATGCCTGTCCAAGTCTCAGGATGTTGCCTCATGCAGGATTAAGCAGACTTACCTCACTCAAAAATCTTCATCTTGGGTATGAGATGGAAGCATTGATTCAGTTTCTGGATGAGACTGAGACTCTACCTCCAAATATTAATCGCCTTTATATATATGATTGTACATCACTACCCAAGGGGTTGAGAAACCTGCCTTCGCTCAAACATCTGAAATTTAGTCCAGATTTTAAAGCCCAATACAGCCCCGAGGAGCTCCCCACAAATGTTACTGTTACTAAAGGTTGGTGACGCCCACTTCGCCAAAATTTCTGCCCATACAATGCAGGTAACTTCAACCTACTCTCCCAAATATTTTAAAGACTAATAAAGGTGGAAGTGAAAAATATCTGCCCATACAATGCAGCAACTTTACCCTGCACTGTGTAATTGCTTATACAAAACATCCAGCTCTCAACATTATTGTTTTTGGTAAAGCAATATCTTGTAAGTCTCTTGAATGGTGGATCCTCATCCTTAGAACAAGAGACAGATACTTTACAGTAAATTGAGTCTAATCTCCATGTAAAGATCATAAGTCTTCCACAATCTGAAAAGTTTGGTCTCTGTGCTTGAAAAGATTTTCCAAATACATAATTTCCACCTTATAGACCATGTAAAGTTCCTAGAAATTCACAATTCCACCTTTACGTCCCTCTTTTTAATTTTCTTAACATGTCTGATGTAGTCCACTTTGGCAGCCATGCCCTGTTTAGGAGGCTTCCTTACATAATCCATCTATTTTAAGCCACATGGAGGACTGGTCTACATGATCCAACTTATGGTTTATTTCAACCATGTGACCCACCATATAGTAGATTTTCTTGCGTGTATTTTAAGACATAAAATCAATGGAGGGCTGATGTAAAAATTATAAACATTGCATGGGTAGAGAACCATCTGGAGTGGACAGCATATTCTGAAAGCTGAATCAGTCATTTGGTCCATGTTTTCAATCTTTTCCCTCAACTCAACTTAGGTTTTCTTCAAGTCCTCATACGAGAACCATTCTCGATGGGGCTGATCCGTACAGATGGTATCTACCGAACAACCAACTCTGTGGTGTATTCCATCTATGTGGATCAGCCCGTATGAGAATGGTTCTCGTATGAGAGCCTAATTGATGTAGATCCCCATCATGGGATCCATTACCAAAGGAGGAAGAAGCAGCCTTGAAGCGACCGGCCAGCATTGGAAGCACCCTTGTGCTGCTATTTTAGTTTCCTAATTTAGGAGTATGGTTATGTTTTTAGGAAGTCCTATTAGCTGCTAATTTTGTTTCCTAAATTAGAAGTTAGTGGTAGTTTCTATTTTGCATTAGTTTCTATTTTAAATTAGTTGCTAATTGCATTAGTTTCTATTTTGAATTAGCTTCTATTTTTATTAGTTGCTATCTTGATTTAGCTTCTATTTTCCTTAGTTTCTATTTTGTGTCAAGTTTCTAATTTTTGTAATGCAGACCTCTATATAAAGAGGGTTTCTGTAGACACAATTTACAATTAAATAATGAAGTTTTGCTGCAGTTTTGCTTGCCTCATCTCCTGAGAAAGGAAGACAACAGCTGGGATAGCTGTGGATGAGATACCCAGGCTGAGATAGCCTTTATCCCACCCACGCCACCCATCTTCTTCTCTTTTTCTCTGTTCTTTCTTTTACTTCTCTTTATCTATACTGTGAGGGAGAGACTTGAGTGAGAGAAGGCATCGGTTGAAGGTACAACAACATTCTTGAGTTGCAGAACAAGAACAGCCAGTTCAGCTATCGGTTTTCCCATAAGTGAAGGATTTCAGGAGTGGTGACACAGTATTTCTGGACACCCTTTGGAGGGCTGAAGGACCATTCAAAGGGGAGCAATCGACCAGGTATTTACCCTCTGATACTCAGCCAGATCTCAGTTACAAACCCTTCCTCTATTCTAGCCAAAATCAGTTTCGCCTGGGTTTTGTCTGTTGTTGTCGGTTTGTTTTCTGGATTAGTCCTTGTTGTTGCAAGTGCTTATTTCGGAGTCTTTTTCTGATTCATTGGAATAAGTTTGGTCATATTAAATTCTGGTTCTGATTTCCTTTGTATCTGGACCTTTTTTTTTCTGATTTCTGTTGAGACTAATTTGTAAAGTCAGATTTGAATTAGTTTGAGCTTAACATATTGGAAGTTTGTTTACCTAGTGTGACCTACCTCTACATTAAGTGGTGTTCAGAGCTATGGTTGAAGAGGGCTCTAACCAATACTCACTGGAGGACGTGATGAAATCCCTCCAACCGTTGAACACAAGAATGGACAATATGGACCTAAAATTTGTAGAGTTGAAAAAGGCCACTGCTGCCCAATCTACTGCTCAACCCACGGTGAATGAAAACAATAATGCACCAAGAAGGTTTACAATCCCCGTTCAAAGGAATATACCAGCCTGTAGGTATGGTGGAGGTGAAGGGTTTGATGAACATGATGGACCCCAATTTCCCCATGATGACACTCATAAGGTGAAGTTGGACTTGAAGGAATATAATGGAAAACATGACCCTCTTTATTTCCATGATTGACTGAATGCACTAGATGATCATTTTTGGTGATTCCGTATGTTTGAGGTAAGGAAGGTCCAACTGGCTATCACCAAGCTTACAGGTGATGCTAAGGATTGGTGGAAAACTGAAGAGGATAGACTTATCCGGAGACAGAGAGAGCCTCGCAATTGGGAGGAATTTAAATTAATACTCAGTGATAAATAACTTCCCCCAACATACCGGCGCCGTCTCTATGACATGTTCAACACTCTTCGACAAGGTACCATGACCATCAAGGAATACATTGATAAATTTAATGATTTACTCTCACATGTAGGTGCTTATTGCAAGAATGAGGAATTGCTTATGTCTCAATTCAAGTTGGGACTACGACATGATATCCGTGATAAAATTGGAGTAATAGAACTTTCCACTTTGAATCAATGTATTGAAAAGTCCTTAGAGCCAGAAGATTTAATCAAATCAGCCCCAAGAAGGTATAATCAGCCCGCTGAAGTTAAGAAGCCATATGCACCAAATAAACCTAGTGGATTCCCTACCCGAGCTCCACAAGTCACACAGGATAAGGGTAAGAGTCCCATGGTTGGGGGAGAGACAGCAACTACGAAATGCTTCCATTGTGGTGGTACCGAACATTGTGCTAAATTCTGTCCTAAACATTAAAGAGCCAATTCCATCATCACTGCCATTGAATCCAACCCGGACATGCAAATCCAGGAACCCCAAGATGACGATTGGGTTGTGAATGTCGCTGTTGAAGGAATGGAAGAGGATTATGAGGCTGAATATGCACAAGAAGGTTATGATCTATATACTACTATTAATGTGGTTGCAAAAATTCTGATGGCTGAATCAAAGGGAGAAGATTGGAGGAGACATAATGTTCTATACGTTGATGACTAGTGGACCACACAAGGCTCAAGTGATTGTGGACAGCGGGAGTTGTGTAATTGTGGTGTCTCAAGCTTTTGTGATTGAGGGACAACTCAAGACCGAACCCCATCCACAACCCTACAAAGTGTCACTTCTAGACAATAACACCATGGCTGTAAATCAATGATGTTCTGTGCGATTGAAAATCTCAGAATATGAAGAGAATGTGTGGTGTAATGTAATTCCTATGGTGTTAACTGATGTGTTGCTTGGAAGACCGTGGCTATATGACAATAATATCTTGGTTGGTGGTACCAAGAAGCAATGTTTCTTCGATCACAAAGGCAAGCCTCTTACTTTGAACCCACTCAACATACCTCAAGTGAAAGCTAAGTTGAGGGCTGCCCAAGTACATGCAATATGTTTTGAAGAATATTGAGAAGGCCCCTTCCAAAGAAGCTACTGAACCAAAGAAGCAACCATATAAGACAAGCACAAGTAAGAAAATCATGGTGGACAAGAAATTGTGCGTACTGCCCCATTGACAATTCTTGGTTACAAGTGAAGAAACCGGACTGATTCTAGCCCTTGTTACAAAGGAAGTTGAACCAGTGAAAGAGGTGACACATTCTCCACCCATTAGAGATTTGTTGGCTGATTTTTTAGATTTGGTATCCGATGAGCTGCCGGATGAGCTACCACCGATGAGGGACATACAACATGCTATTGATCTAGTGCCTAGATCAATATTACCAAATTTTTCTACTTATTGTCTCAGTCCTATAGAGCATGCCGAGCTTAAGAGACAAGTGGATGATCTTTTGCGAAAAGGATTTCTAGTAGAAAGCATAAGTCTGTGTGCCGTACTTGCCCTATTGACACTTAAAAAGGACGGATCATGGCGTATGTATATTGATAGCCGTGCCATCAACAAGATCACGGTAAAGTACAGATTTTCCATTCCCCGTTTGGATGATATGTTGGATATGCTAACGAGAGCCACTATCTTTTTTAAGATTGATCTACTAAGTGGGTATCATCAAATTAGGATTCGTCCAAGGGATGAATGGAAGACGGCTTTCAAGACAAAGGAAGGGTTGTACGAATGGAAGGTTATGCCCTTTGGCCTTACTAATGCACCTAGTACCTTTATGAGATTGATGACTCATGTGTTACGCCCCTTTATTGGCAAGTTCTTTGTGGTATACTTTGATGACATATTAATTTACAGCAAAGCCCAAGATGAGCATCTTGAACATTTGAGGCGCGTGATGAGGGTGCTACGGGAAGAGAAACTTTACATCAATTTGAAGAAGTGTTCTTTTATGTTGCCTAAAGTTATATTCCTTAGGTTTATTGTGTCCTCTCAAGGTATAGAAGCTGATCCCAAGAAGGTTAAGAGCGTGGTAGATTGGCCTATTCCTAAGACTTTGACAGAGGTTCGAAGTTTCCACGGCCTTGCCTCATTCTGTAGGCAGTTCATATGGAATTTTAGCACTATGATGGTACCTATCACGGAGTGCACGAAAGGAGGGAAAGCGCTATTCCAATGGACCCCGGCTGCTTGATCAAACAGAAGATGACAGAAGCCCCGGTGCTTAGGCTACCTAATTTTGATCTCATGTTTGAAGTGGCTACCGATGCATCCCATGTGGGGATAGGAGACGTGCTTATGTAAGCTAGTCATCCGATTGCCTTTTACAGTGAAAAGTTGAATGTTGCAAAAAGAAGGTATTCTACATATGATTTGGAACTTTATGCCGTCATTCAAATTCCCAAGCATTGGAGACACTATTTGGTCGGCAAGGAGTTCATACTATATTCCGATCACGAGGCACTCAAGTACTTACATTCCCAAAAGACCATTAGCAATCGACATGCTAAATGGATCTCCTACTTGCAAGAGTATGTATTTGCTCTAAAGTACAAAGCTGGAAAAGAGAATCAAGTGGCTGATGCGCTCAGTTGGAAGGTGCTAATGATGAACACCTTTACCATACAAAGCACAAGAATGGAACACATCAAATATAAGTATGTTAATGATGTTGATTTTGCCGAAGTGTTCGGAAATTACAACAAAGAAGGCGGGATAAGTATTCCATTCATAATGGATATTTATTTACGGGCACACGTCTTTGCATTCCGAATACCTCTTTAAGGCACCACTTGGTTCGAAAGCTACATGGAGGAGGAATGGGTGGACACTTTGGCAAGGTCAAGACATATTCTATGATGGTGGATTTGTACTGTTGGCCTCATTTGCAAAGGGATGTTCAGCATGTCATCCAACGATGCCGCACTCGTTAACTTGCTAAAGGAGAGAAGAAGAATGTTGGTTTGTACACACCACTACCCATTCCATATGCACCTTGGCTAGACATAAGCATGGACTTTATCTTAGGCTTAACCCATACACGGGAAAGGTATGACTATATTTGTTGTTGTGGATCGTTTTTGCAAGATGGCACATTTTATCCTATGCAAGAAGACTCTTGATGCAAGTCACCTAGCCAAGCTCGTTTTTAAAGAGATAGTGCATATATATGGCATTGAGTTTAGTGTTAGGCGCTAATCCTAAACAATGACATGCCCCTAGCGGCCCCCATATCTCTGTGATTTGGTTTTTCTTCTTTATGGGGGTACTTTTGTACTTTTCTTCAGCACCATTCAATATAAAGTTTGAGGCATAACCTGCGATCATTCTATTCTGCTCTGATCACATGTCACTCCTCTCTTTTGGGAGTCTCTTTCGAGTGCACCTCTCTCTCTCTCTCTATTCTCTCCTCTTTTCTTCTTCTCTTCTTTCCTTTCTTTCTCTGTTTTGATTACAGGTTTCTGGGATTGTAACATGGTATCAGAGCCTCTGTAATTAAATCAAAGGTTTTCAGAATTAGTCTCTGTTGATCTCAATTTTCCGCTAAACCTTTCTGGTTTGTAGCCGCCTACTGCTGCAACTATTATGGATTAAATCACATATAGTGATTTATTTTATGTATGGATTGTGATTTACTATTACTGGGCTAAAGATTTGTAGACTTTGGACCACTGCCATCCTCTTCCCTGCCCTATTCGATTCTTGCAAGGTTGCTAGCGCTGGTCGCTGTGGTTTAAGTGTGATTTGCTGTTTTTTGTTCTTTTTGTGACCCTATTTGCCTACTTTATTTTTTGGTTCTCATAGCTAAGACCAAGTCTACTACCTCTGTGACTACTGCATCTGTCTCAGACAATGTCAATGTCCAAATTACCTCTGTCAAGCTTAAGGGAAATTCGAATTACCTACTTTGGGTTCAGTTTGTGAAGGTTTATCTTATGGCCAAGGATAAACTTTAGTATACTACTTCTGAACCTCCTCCATCATCTGACAAGGGTTATAATGAATGGATGAAGGAGAATGCCTTGATTTTAATCTAGTTGTGGAATAGTATGAAACCAGATGTCGCTGTAAATGTCATGTTTCACTCTGCTACAAAGGGAGTATGGAATAACTTGAAGGAAATGTCATGTTTCACTCTGCTGCAAAGGGAGTATGGAATAACTTGAAGGAAACACACTTTCTAGAAAAGAACATGACCCGTATTTATGATATTTATAAGAAGTTGTTCTAGTTTCGCCAATCTGACAGATCTCTTCCAGAGTACTATAGTGCTTTCAGGGGAATGGTTGAAGAACTTAATGTTTTCCAGCCTTGACCACAGGCATTGACAAATTGAAAGCTCAGTACAATGAGTTTTTTGTTTCCAAATTTTTTGCTGGGTTGAATAATGATTTGAAGGCAATGAGGGCCATCTACTTGCAGGCGATACTGTTCCTACTTTGAATGACACTTATTCATGACTATAGCTTATTACTTCATCAACTAAACTTGATCAGTCTTCCAAAGACAATTCTGCCTTCCTTGCCAACCGTGGACGCGGTTGCAGTTGCGGTTGCGGTTGCGGTTGCGGTCGCGGTCGCGGTCGCGGTCGCGGTCGCGGTCGTGGGGAAGGTCATGGGTCGGTTGGTCGAGGTTCTAGTGGACAGCCATCTGATCGTGCATCTCGCCAGTGCACTTACTATGGGAAGTCCAACCATACTGTCGACTTGCTGGGTAAAGCATAGAAAGCCAGAGTGGGCCACCCAATTAGCCAATCATACAGTATCAGACGATCGTACTGACACAATGTATTCCACTGATACTAAGCCGATAACTTCCTCAGGAGATTCATCTACCAGTGTGCACGGTGACATCAATCCGTTGCTCTGGCGCTTGCACATTCTTGAGGCATCCTCTAATACATCCAATGGTGGGTCTACATCCGCTGCCACCCTAGCTCATGCAAGTACCTCAGCCCTTCTTTTCACTACTTCTACCCCCTGGATCATTGATTCAGGTGCTTCTGCTCATATGACTGGTAAGTCATTACTTTTTAAAACCTTTTCTTCTAATACCAATTCTACATCTGTTATTCTTGCCAACGGTGCTTCCACACTGGTTCTAGGCCATGGTACTATCTCACCTACATCCTCACTGAATTTATCTTCTGTGATACATGTACCACAATTTTCATTAGGTCTTCTCTCTTTGAGTCAGTTAACTAGTTCATTAAATTACTCAAGAACCTTCTTTCCCTCTTATTGTGTTTTTCAGGATCTTCACACGAGGAAGACGATTGGTGGAGGGCGTGAAAAAGATGGTTTATATTATCTCAACTGTTGCTCTACTACTTCTTCTACTGTTGCCACTGTTGTTGGGGATGTGACTCCTTTCCAATGGCACTGTCGTTTAGGACATTTGTCTTTGTCTAGGTTGAAACTTTTATTTCCTAGTTTTAAGTCTATGCTTAGGGTAGAATGTGAGGCCTGTGAGTTGGGAAAACATAATTGTGTGCTTCCCATCTCGCTCTGTCTCGTAGTACGTCTTTATTTTCTTTAGTCCATTCTGATGTATGGGGTCCTTGCAGAATTAGTAATCGATTTGGTTTTCACTATTTTGTGATCTTTGTGGATGATTATTCTCATCTATGTTCCCAAAATTTTATAATGAAATAAAAACTCAGTTTGGCATTTTAATTAAGATTTTTCGACCTGATAATGCTTTAGAATATGCCCAAAATGATATTTCTGATTTTTGTGCCAACCGTGGAATGATACACCAAACTAGTTGTGCCTATACCCCACAACAAAATGGGGTAGCAGAGTGTAATAACGGACATCTCCTCGAGGTAGCTCAAGTCATTATGATACATATGCATGTTCCTAAACATTTTTTGTGTGATGAGGTTTTAACTGTATGTCACTTGATTAATCGCATGCCTTTAGTTCTCTCAGATAGGTTTCCTTTTTCTATTATGTTTCTTACTTTGCCGAGTTTTCCTGTTCCTCCCCGAGTCTTTGGGTGTGTGTGTTTTGCCCATAATTTGCACGCACAAGTAGATAAATTATCTCCTCGGTCTAATAAGTGCATTTTTTTGGGTTATTCACATACTCATAAAGGGTACAAGTGCTATGACCCTATTACTCACAAGAACTTTGTTAGTGCCGATGTGACTTTTTTTGAAGGCATCTCATTTTTTCCTCCTCAGGTGTCTCAGTCTGGTATGGAGTGGACTTCTCCATCTCCACCCATTCCTTTTCTCATTCCCTTTCCTAATGTTCCTAGTGCTAATGACTCACCTCCTCTACAGGTTTATCAGCTCAAAAAGAAGGTTGGACAGTCAAGTGTAGATACCATTACTCCAGATGATTCACTTCCTCTATTGCCCCCTTCCTCTGGTGAAGCTCCTCCTCCTTCTCCGCCTGATGACTTACCAATTGCTTAATGAAAAGGTACACGCTTTTATACTAAAAATCTATAGTTGTGTATCCTATTGATAACTTTGTTTCTTTGTCTCATCTTCCCTCGACCATCTATGGTCTTACCATGTCACTTTCTCCTCACCCTATTCCCCGCACCTATCATGATGTCCTACGTATCCCTGGATGGAAAGCTACTATGGTTGTAGAAATGGATGTTCTCTTGAGTTGTGGTACCTGGAGTCTAGTAGATTTACCTCCTGCTAAGGATTTGGTGAAGTGTCGCTAGGTGTACACTGTTAAGTATCACTCTGATGGCTCTGTTGAGCGGTTGAAAGCCCGTTTGGTTGCCAAGAGGTATACTCATACATATGGGGTTGATTATTTTGAGACCTTCTCCCCAGTTGCTAGATTGAACTCTATTCATCTACTTATTTCTCTTGTAGTCAACTTTGATTGGCCCTTATTTTAGTTGGACATCAAAATTACCTTCTTGTATGGTGACCTACAAGAAGATGTATATATGGAGCAACCTCCTGGTTATGTTGCTCAGGGGGAGAATAAAGGTCGTGTGTGTCGCTTATACAATGCTATCTATGGACTTAAACAGTCCCCTCGGGCATGGTTTGACAAGTTCGGTACTACCATAATAACTTGTGGATTTTCTCCGTGTTATTCTGATCATTCTGCCTTTGTTCGTCTTAGAGGTGATAAACTGGTGGGATTGGTAGTTTATGTTGATATTATTTTTACTGGTAATGATGAGGCAAGAATTTCTGAAGTGAAGGTTTATCTACAGCAACACTTTCAGACCAAGGACTTGGGCCAACTTTATTATTTTCTTGGGATTGAAGTGATCCGATGCAAGAAATGGATCAGTCTGTCTGAAAGGAAATATGTGTTGGACCTTTTATCTGACAGTGGTATGCTTACATCTAGACCTATTGATATCCCTATGGATCCTCACCAAAAGTTTGGGGTTAATTATGGTGAACCTCTTCAGAATGTGCATCAGTACAGAAGTTTGATTGGCAAGCTGATTTATCTTACTGTGACTCGCCATGACATCTCCTATGCTGTTGGAGTCCTCAGTCGTTTCATACAGTCTCCTCAGAAAGCACATTGGGATGCGGTTGTTCGTGTTCTTCACTACCTAAAGGGTGCTCTTGGAAAAGGGCTTAACTATTGTCCTAATTGGCATATGGAACTAGTTGGCTATTGTGACGCTGATTGGGCCAGCCCTGCGAGTGATCGTAGGTCCACTACAGGTTATTGCATGTTTGTTGGAGGTAATCTGGTTACATGACGTAGTAAAAAGCAGACTACCATTGTCCGGTCTAGTGCAGAAGTAGAATACATAACTATGGCTACTGCTATTTTAGTTTCCTAATTTAGTAATATGGTTATGTTTTTAGGAAGTCCTATTAGCAGTTATTTTGTTTCCTAAATTAGAAGTTAGTGGTAGTTTCTATTTTGAATTAGTTGCTATTTTCATTAGTTACTAATTGGCATTAGTTGCTATTTTGATTTAGCTTCTATTTTCCTTAGTTTCTATTTTGTGTCAAGTTTCTAATTTTTGTAATTCAGACCTCTATATAAAGAGGGTTGCTGTAGACACAAATTACAATTGAATAATGAAGTTTTGCTTCAGCTTTGCTTGCTCCATCTCCTGAGAAAGGAAGACAACAGCTGGGATAGCTGTGGGTGAGATACCCAGGCTGAGATAGCCATTATCCCACCCATGCCTACCCATCTTCTTCTCTTTTTCTCTGTTCTTTCTTTTACTTCTCTTTATCTGTATTGTGAGGGAGAGACTTGGGTGAGAGAAGGCACCGGTTGAAGGTACAGCAGCATTCCTGAGTTGCAGAACAAGAACAGCCAGTTCAGCTATCTGTTTTCCCAGAAGTGAAGGATTTCAGGAGTAGCGACAGGACCTGTTCTCTCAGCCTCTGTTTAGTATTTCTGGACACCCTTTGGAGGGCTGAAGGACCATTCAAAGGGGAGCAATCGACCAGGTATTTACCCTCTGATACTCAGCCAGATCTCAGTTACAAACCCTCCCTCTATTCTGGCCGAGACAAGTTCCGCCTGGGTTTTGTCTGCTGCTGTCGGTTTTTTTTTTGGATTAGTCCTTGCTGCTGCAAGTGCTTATTTCGGAGTCTATTTCTGATTCATTGGAATAAGTTTGGTCATATTAAATTCTGGTTCTGATTTCCTTTGTATCTGGACCTTTTTTCCTGATTTCTGTTGAGACTAATTTGTAAAGTCAGATTTGAATTGGTTTGAGCTTAACATATTGGAAGTTTGTTTACCTAGTGTGACCTACCTCTACATTACTAATCCACACTCAACTAAATGGGTCAGCTACATGAATTCTGTTATGTCATGTTATCCCATCAACTCTATTTAAGGATCTTTTCCTTAGCTGTCAAGATTAACAGTTACAAATTTTGAGATTTGATCTGGTGCTTTGAGTTGAATTTTTCTTTTGGGCATTATCATGCTCTTATTCACGGCCTTGCATTTTAACACATAACCTGTTTCCATTTGGCTCCGTTTGGTTGCAAGGAGAATTTAAAGAGAATGGAAGTGAAATTTTCATACTTGAAAAAGAAATGTATGTACTCATGGGGTATATACATTTCTTTTTCAAGTAAGAAAATTTCACTTACCTTCCCTTTAAATTGCCCTTGCAACAAACGGAGCCTTTGCTTTACATATTACTTCTTTTGAGCTCGATCTTGACCTTCTTGGCTATTAACTCCTCTTTTTGGTTGTATTTGTTGTTGGCTTCAAAGCAGGAGGCTGATTCAAAATCACAAAACCAGGTTCAAGAAGCTTAATGGTCTTCAATTTGCTGCTACTGCTGCTGCAATATGTTGGAAATGTGTTCGATGTGCCGATGTGAATAACAATCATGCAATTGGTGCAGGATTTTGGATTTGGTCAATTGAATTTGATTTCAGTTTTTTACTTGAGAATTTGCTGCAACATGAATTGATGCTTTTACTATAATTAGAAATGGTATCTATTCTTATCTATGTGGGCATGTTTTTCCTGTGTGATAATCGTTGTTGATTGTGTGCATGTGAATTATACGAAGGGTGCACTGAAGTGAATCCGGATCAGGTTCATGTACGAGAACAATCTCATACGTCTCTGGTCCGTGGAATTGGAATCTATTAAATGAAGAGAGAGAAAGTAGATTCCAAATCCAGGGACCACGGACCACTGAAGTATGTCACCTAGAGTAGTAGTTGCCACCCTATGGAATGATTGAATGCCGAGTAATTGGACAATATTTTGATTCCTTTTTGAAGTCTGCATGTAATTAATGGTGTTTTCGTTGTCCCTGGTCCAAGTATTGGCTACTTGAGTATTTGCCAAGATTAGAGATTGTCTGAGGGATTACTATTATTTGGCATGAAGCTAGTGTCCAGAGGTTTTCACCCATGTTGTATCCTTTGCTGGTCACTTCAAATAATTCATGGAAGAGTGGCTACAGTTACCTGGAACACTTCAAATACTGAGCTGCACCTGTCTGAAATTTCTTGTAGGTCAATGATAATGCAGGAAATTATATCTTTACTACACCCAAGATGTATCCTTTGCTGTGTCAGGGTAACATAGTTTGCCAACCATTGTGCAATAGATTGCTGATGGCCACTGCTGAGAGTTTTGTTGGCTATTTCGGTGAAAGGTGTGCTTATAGCTCAATATGACAGACTTTTATGTTGCTTCTGTTCATCTCCTGGTAGAAGTAAATAGCCTGGAGGTTTCAATCATGAAAGACGATTGCAAGAATTGCTTCATGGATGCCTTGGTATGGGTATCATACCACTGGTATATATGGCTTCCTTCTCCGTGGAAAACTAGGTTTTGCTTTCCCTGTTGGTGGAGGAAGTTGGACTTGACCCTGCCAACAAGTGACATAATCTGATTCTTTAATTCTGAAGACATTGGACCTTTCCTTTATGTTTATTTTTTTTTGGAGGTGGTTTAAGGTGTGGGTTCGATGGCCCTTGTGAGGTGAAAGTTCTAACTAATGGCTTGGCAATGTAAATCTGTGTATTTTTGTATTTAGGGTAGTGTTTTTATTGTTAATGAAATTTTTAGGGCACTGTTGGGAATAACTTGGTACCTAGCTACTTGGCAATATTTTTTAGGTGTTAGAGACTTTTAATTTATCCAATGTCATAAGATATCTATTTTATCATGCAGACGGATGATACATACATTCCCGACCATTGGATAAGGAAGAAATGGTTTAGATTAGTGACATGTCTAATGTCTAGGTTTAATTCAATCAAATGTCCCCTTTTGCATTGGCTCACAGCTTCGGCAAACTACTTTTGGTTGGAGGTTGGTTCATGAGAAGATCCCAACAGATGATAGAGTATGTGCTAAGAGAGTTTTGTTAGCTTCAAACCCTAGTTTGTGTGGGATAGTTGAGGAGTCCTTTTGTCATCTTTTCCTTGAGTGCAATTACTCTGTGGAGATCTGGAAACGATTTGTGGCATGTTTAGGTGTAGGATGGAATAGACAGGATTCTCTCCTCGATTTGGTAATCTTGAGGAAGAGGAAAGATGCATTCTAGCGTTGGTTTGTTATAGTGGCTGACAACATTTGGAGGGAGAGGAATGGGAGGTGGTATGATAGGGGTGTCAATTAGTTTGGTTTCGATTATTCGGTTCGGTTTCAAATGATGATAAGGTGGACCATAACCGAACCAAGAATCGAATCGACTCGGTTCCATATTTAGATGCTCAAACCGATTCAATTTTGGATCGATTCAGTTTCGGTTCTGATATGCAGTTTTAATTCGGTTTTATACCTCGATTTTAATTCGGTTATGAAAACGGTTCCACTTTTGAACCATGACTGTGATGGACCAAAAGCCATAATGGGCTCAAGTCATGGGCCTTATGGCCATTGCTTAACTCCAAAATTATCTTAGCTTGTAAATATGTAATGATATATTGCAAAAAACACTTACCACAATATATATATATAAAAGAGCTTGCAAAAAACAATCCTGAATGATAAGAGCAATTCGATTCAGTTTCAGTTTGAACCGATGGTTCTGACACCCTAAACCGAAATCGAGCCGAACCGAATAGCATATTCACATATTCAAACTGAATTTGAACCGAATAAATTTGATTCGGTTTTGGTCCGGTTAATTCGGCTTTGTTTCAGTTTCGGTTTGAAATTGACACCTTTATGGTATGATAATAGAAGCAAGCTCTCTGGTCATGTCTTTGAAACGATTCGCAGAGAAGTGAAGGAATGTAATCTTGATATGAAAGGTGCTATTCGACGCGCCAATGATCTAGTTTATTGCAGAAATCTCTCTATTCTTGGAGTGCATTGGTGAGCTCCCATGGTTGGCTGGTATAAATTGAATGTTGATGCCTATTCATTAGGTAACCTAGGAAGATCTGGGAAACTCTATATGCACTCTAACTTTATCTCCTAAGATTGTTGTCACATGTGGAAATGTTGAGTTTCCTTGTATATCCAACTTACTATAGGTCGACTAGGGTTGAGAGTCCTGGTATATATATATATATATATATATAATGTACTCCTCAATTTACAATCAATGAAAATCAAAGTCTAACAACCTTAATCCAAATGATTAACAAGAGAGCTTGAAATTCTGCTCCAATTTCTCGCCTCTCATAATTGATCAAACTTCAAAAAAATTTCCTTCAACTCTTATTGGGTCTTTTTTAAATCTATGAATTAATTAATCACATTCCAAATGATTAATGACAAAAGCTTGTAATCCTTCCGAAATTCCTAAATGTGGATCAGGTTCTCGTACGAGAACCATTTTTATATGGGCTGATCCACACAGATAGAATCCATCAGAGAGTTGGTTGTTGGATGGATTCTATCTGTGCAGATCAGCCCGGTACGAGAATGGTTCGTGATCCGCTCTCGAAATTCCTCTACCTCATAATTAATTATTTATTTCATTAAATCAAACTTCCCATAATTCCCCATATTTTTTATGTTTTCAAATGAATCAAATAATCCCTGCTTAATTACTTGCCCACTAATCTCCACTCCTCTTTCAGCTCCTGTCCGAGAGAAGGTCAAGGGACTGAACACTAAATCTAAGGAAGGAAATACGCCCAAACCGCATACCTTTCCCAGTCGTCTCTTTTCTTGCCTTGTCTTCATCTTCTTCGAGCTTCATTCATGGAAGGAGGAGCTGGTATCGGCTACAGGATTCCAACCAAGAACCCCCACTTGGCTAGATCCACTACGCCATTGCTTTAGGGAGGTTTCTCTGGAGTCCAAATGATTTGTCAAAGAAACAAATAGAAAGAACTCTGGGTCAAATAGAGACACCTGGGTCAAATAGAGACACTTGGTTTTCCAAATGTGTATGGTGTTTGTCCTTTTTCTTCAAGACTCTTGATCAAGACATTAGCTTTGCGGATGAGTTGTTTCTAGGGGCCTGTATGATAACGTTTCCAGAAACGGAACAAAAAGCGTTTGATAAAACTGTTTCGTTTCATTTGTTTTCAGAAATAGAAATTGAAATTTTTACCTATTTATGGTTCAAGAAATGATCCAGGTGAAACAAGTTCTACTTGTTTCGCCATTTCTGGAAATGACTCGTGGTCATTCTTTCGCTGGTTACTATCGACTTCCAGAAACATGACTTTTCAAACACCTTCAATTCTGTTTCTGTTTCTAGAAACGAAAATTTATGTTTCTGTCATTTCTTGGAACAAAAACGACAGAAACATTATCAAACGGGCCCTAGATAGTGGGCCCCTCAACATGATCCGAGAGTGTAATCATAAAGTGGGTTTGAGAAAAGTAACCTTTGAAGAGAAAAGTAACCCATCCGTGGGTTGTTCAGACGGTAAGGGCGGATTGAGGATTGTGTGGATTTGGCACGGTCTCAGGTTTGATTCTCCATCTGTGCATCTGCGATTTAAGTGGAGACTGTGGAGGTGGATTGTTGTGCTAGTCTCCTCGAGGATTAGTCAGTAATGCATGAAACACGTTTACATTTTATATTCATTTAAGCTTTTAACTTATATATACTTTTTTTTATTTTTATGTTGTTTTTCTTGGATAACCTCACAGGGTAGCCAAATTGGCAAGGGACCTTAGACTCAGGAAGCATGTGGTTCTGAGTTTGACTCCTCTTATCTCCTTGGGACCACTTACGAAGGTGGGAGTTCATGCCCAAATATGCAATGGCAGTTGAAGATAGGGTTTAATGTGCGTCATGATTTTTCAAATCTAAACCCGTTGTTTGATTCGCGTAAAATTGTAAATTACTTGCAGTTTATGATGCTTGGAGTTTAAGGTCTAGGGTTTTATGTCCATACTGATTTGTCAAATCTAAACCCACTGTTTTATCCATGTAAACCACTTGTAGTTTATGACATTTAGGTTTTAGTGTCCCACGATTGCCAAATCTGAAGCCATTGTTTGATCCATGTGAGAGACGCACAGCCATTACATTAGTCAAATTTCAATCCAAATAGCCAGTTTCGATGTGGTACATAAATGTGAATCCCAAATCAAACCAGTAAGAGAGTTTTTGCTTCAGGTCGTTTTGATTTCGGTTTAGTTAGGTTTTGAATTTTTATCAGTTTGTTATGGGGTTGGTTTCAATTTCATTTGCAGAATTAAGGGAAAAAAGTACAATTTTGTAATGAGTTTCTGGCTGATATTGGGTTCTTATCAAGTTTAGCAGCTTAATTTCGGATCAATTTTTCCACCCAATTTCTGTTTCGGGTTAAGTTGGTTTGAATTGGTTTCAGGTGTGCAATACCCTAGTTCAAAGCCAATTCAATAAAGACCTGTTCAATTGGGGCTATATTGGTTCAGCTCGGGCCAATTTCACCAGTTGGGGTTAGGTTTTGACACCTTTTAAAGTAGTGGAAATCCCTTAAAGTGAGCACCAATTGATATAAGAATACAAAACATACCAATAGAATTAATTGTGGTGAGATGGTATTTCTGCCATTTTAAAACTCTAAACCTAATTTTTAACTAATTCCCATGTTTTATTAGAGCTGAAATTTAATCAACAGGATAGTTTTGGGTCGTCTTTCACCTACATGATCCACCAAGTAGGTGATGGGCTAAAGGTAACTTATCTTCATCATATCTAGACAAATCATTTTGGCGTCTTTCATTTATAATATGTTTTAACTACTTTACCATTCAATAACCCAAATTTATAATCTCATCATCATATTTCATTGGGGTTTATATTATGAAAATTTGCCAGTTCAATCCAAACCCTAAACGAGTTCAATTGTCCATTTCAACTAGGGAAACCCTCTCATAGTGGCAATCCTAGTGTAGCTTGTGTAAATATTATTTAGACACTTAATTTATATTTTGTTGAAATCAATTTATGTTATAAATTACACTTAATTGTTCTTTTGTTGTTAAATTGAAAGAAACAGGAATCCAAAGTTAAAGTTGAAGTTGAAGAAGGAGATATCATTGTTGCATTCACTGATGGACTATTTGATAACTTATTCAAAAAATAAATAATTGAGACTGTAAACCAATTTACTGACTTTGGGATGTATTCATACTTTGTGGCTCGGTTCATATTGCTAAAGATGCAGAGGTCAGTTCCAAAGACAACCATATCGTCTCAATCCCTCCTCACCCTTTGCAAAAAAGGTTGGTTATTACCATTATGTGGCAAAAAAGATGACATCACAATTGTTGTTGCCTACGTTGTCTCATTATCCTATGCTTAATTTTCCACTTACAGTTATACGATCAAGGGATATATTTTATTGACACCCTTTCGGATGTAAAATCTTTTGTAATTTTACTTCTTTTTTTTTTTTCTGTCCTTTTAGTATGATAAAAAAAAAAATTCCGATGAGGGTAATAGTATCATTTCACAAGCGTACTCAAAATATCCAATATCCATGATAATAACATTGTTTGATAATAATATTAATAATATGTCACTTTCAACGTATTTCTGAGACTTTTAATGCCCTATCTTAAAGAAATTTTGGAAATAAAACAAATTAAAAAGCAGCGTTATGCTCTAGATACACCTATAATAGTGTCACTCATACATTCCCTTTGCTAAAATTCGAAATCAAGAGAAGATTTATACCAGAGAGAGAGCGAGCGAGCGAGAGAGAGAGAAGGCTCTCTTAATAGTCTACTTGGATGTGCTGAGTGGCAAGATGATGTGGGAGTATTTCTGATTGGTGGAAAGATAAGGTATGGTATGGAATGCTCACTTGGTGAATTTCTCAGCTAAAATTAATCATATAGCTCTGATTGTATTGGCATGCATCCTTATATTTGTATGCACCCACTTGGAGGTTCAATGTCTAGCTTTATCTACCTGGTGAATTTCAATTGGATGAAACTCCGCATGAGAATATATAATAACCTTGCATTCCACCTATCTCACAATTTTAGGTCCATCTAATATGCCATGTGGCAAAAAATATTGTGCTGACTAGATAATTTTCGCTCCTTTCTTATTGCGCTACAATTGGAGAAACAGTAACAGCCGGCAGTTTATGTTAATTTTAGTAACTTACTTGCATGTGGCAAACAATGATCAAATGGTCTAAGTTGGATTGATTATCTATCTTTGTAATAATATTTCTTTTCATGTATGTCTTTACATCCTCTTGATTTTGACATATATAACTAATAAATCTAGCCCTAGCAGATTTTCCACATGACATGACTCTCGAGGTCATGGCTGTGATCATGAGCTCTAGCATGGCTAAGTTGCCCCACCATTCTTCAATTTTCATATTCTTTTAATGACACAAAACCTATATCAATCTGTACTAGACCTTTATAAATGACACTTGGAAAATCAAGTGAAGCCCAAAGTTTCCCACAAGTAAGCCCCAATTTCTCTTACTCAGGTATTAAGTTTCAGTCCAAATGGGTTCGACATTAGAATAAATTGGCACATAATTGGAGCCTGGAACTTTGATCAAAATAAAATACGATTGGTATCTTTGAGTGCAAAAATGTTCAATACACCTAATATAATATGTTCATTATATCTTGCTGAATCACACTTCAAATTTTGTCATTGCCACACATGGGAGGACTAATTATTTTCATCATTCCCAGTATGATGATCCTACCTGCATTGAGGATCAATGAAAAATGAACCTCTAGTGCTTTTAGGTGTATAAATTAAGGGATGAATTTCCGGCCTTCGTGAGGTCATATGTCATTGCTTACAATTCACTTCCATATAGGATAGGATAGGAATGATATTAATGGTTAGTTGTAGGGATAGGAATCAAATCATAAACCCAAAATCAAAATGATATAATGTAGCTTTATTACATACCTATAGCCTCTCAAGCATAACCCTACAGTGATATTGTTACAGTTCACCTCATTTTGGATACATCAAGTCTTCTTGCAAATCTTTCAACACGAATGAAAATTGGACCAAGTTTTTCTAAGGCCATGGTGGTTCACTTGGGCCACTCGAAGGAGGGGCTGGGGGAGGTGAGGGTCTACGCGGTGAAAGAAAACTTCTCCAGAAAAATAACAAAATTACCCAAACATCTTTTCTTCTTAGGAATATTGCTTGCTAAGATATTCTTCTTTTAGTACCATTAGGCTTTCATTGACTATAAGTTGCTAATAGAACACTTTCTGATGAAAATCTACACTTGGATTTATCTTTGCCTCTCTAGTCCCCTTCTTCAAGCTCTTTTTCTCCATTTTAAGTTGCTGATAGAGTACTAATTGATGATGAGTATCTACATTGGATTCATCTGTCTCTTCTCAGAGTTAACCCTCCTCAAGCTCTCTCTCTCTCTCTCTCTCTCTCTCTCTCTCTCTCTCTCTCTCATATATATGTGGAGGGGGTTGTAGGAATTGATTTCAATCTGTATCAACGATGGCAGACATCGATTTAAATATCTGGTCGATATGATATCGATATATTTGAGTGCAAAAAATGTTCAATACAACTAATACAGAAATCGATACTAATTTCAAAACTGGTAGATACTAAAACTATGGGTGTACACCACAATTAAAATTTTGTCTTTCGCATTGTAACATGACACATGGGAGGACTAATTATTTTCATCATTCCCTTTATTCGTACTGTAACGTGATTCTTCTTTCATTTTAAAATCATTTTCCAGATCTAGAACAGAAGTGGAAGTATCAGTTATCATCTCTCAAGTACTGGAAGCAACCAATCAATCTCTCAACCCACAACTTACTCAGTTTCCCACTCCCTTATCACATTAACTGATGATCTCAGATCAAGTACTAAACATTCTCGTACATCCTTGATTCGTAAATTTAAAATTTATTAAATGAGAAGAGAAAAAGTGAATTCAAATTTAAGGAACAAGTACGTATGAGAACAATCTAACGCGTGAACCTAGTCCGGTCTCATTCAAAAGTTTCTCTTCCTATTGAGTAAGAGAAGATTAGGCATTGCCAGTGGTGGCCGTGGAAGCTGACGACGAAGATGATGAGTTCTTGTGGTTATGCATCCAAACCTTGAAGACCTGTCGACTCACACCGTTCACTTCACAGAATCGATCAACCTCAGCATCTTGGTCTCTCTGAATCCTCCACCCAAGCTTCTCCGCAAAAGCAAGCATTTTCTCCTTCTGTTCAGCCGTGAACTTCGTCCGAGCACGCTTCTTCGAGCTTCTTTCCAGCTCCTTCAACTCCACCGGTGTCATCACCTCGGTATGGCCCCCACCGCCACCACCGTCGTTCTCGATCATCTCCACCACTTCTGTGTTGCCACCTCCACGGTTACAACTGTTACCCGTGGCTCTGACATTGCCGGCTAAGACGACCCTGACTTTGCGGTGGAAGTTGCGGTGACAGCCGCAAGCTTCGCATTGTAGGCAACCGGGACTGTCACAGTCGGGAGTGAATTCGCCACATCCATCGGTAGCGTAGCTACCCAGGCCGGCAGCATGGTTTTTCATACAATCCTTGTAGAATTCGTTCGGGTTGTCTCTCTCCATTCTCATCTTTTGGTCTGCAAACTACCGAAACTCCAGCATTTATATAGCAGTGTAGGGGGGGATTATTTTACAATTTTGACCCAGTTGATCTACGTATTTACGGAAGTACCCTAGGTGCGTGGATGGTTGATGGTTCTAATGCTTGCCCTTAAACAACCTGCTTTTAGTCTCTTAAACGCAAAATTAGATTTAGTGGCTGCGTGGTAACGGGAAGTATGATGTTTTTTAAACTCCAATTTTAAACAAAAAAGAATGTTGATTGGCTACATAGCATACAGTAGCTCTCTCAATTGAATGTTATTGATCATATTTTCTTGTCTCATTTAGACCCCTTCGTAATTCATATTTTTCTCTAAGAAAAATTGAAGTGAGATATTGGGATGGATGAAGTGGAGAAGTGCGTCTAGAGTGTTGTGTGACCAAGTATTCTCTTAAAATTTAAAAGAAAAATCTACTGAATTGATGTACAATCTGCCATGATGTATAGAACAGAATGTTAGACAGCTTAGAAATGTCATATAGAAAACTATATGTAGCTGAGATGAAAATGTTAAGATGGATATGTGAAAAAATTAGGAAAGATAAATTAAGGAATTAATATATTAGAGTAGATATGGGAGTTGTCCAATTCAACAACAAGCTCCGTGAAAGTCGTTTAAGGTGGTAAGTCTATGTTCAAATGAGACCCGAGGATGCCCCAGTAAGGAGGAGTAATTGGATTCAGGTTGAAGACGGTAAAATTGCTAGGGGCAAACTTGAATTACTATAGGCGAAGTGGTGAGAAATGACATGTTTAGTCTCAGTCTTGTCCCAAGTATGACATCGAGTAGAGCCTATTGAAGATCAAGGATCCATGTGGTGGACCTCATCTAGCTATGACTATACTGAATTGTTGGGTTTTGCCTCTTGTCCCTTACTCTCTTACCGTCTTTTACCCTCATCTTTCTTCTCTCATGTCTCATCATTTTTTTTTATTTATTTCTACTATTTTTTCTCTTCCTTCGCCATTTTGTTTGGACTTTTTTTCTTTTTTCTTTTTTTGGTATGAATCTTTATAGTCAATGCAATTGAGTTGGGATAAGGTTAAGTTTGTTGTTGTTGTTTGTCTTAGACTCTCAGTAAAATTAAATTTCATGGTGATAAATTACAGAAGGCTCTATTTAGATATGAGGGAAGGAAAGGGAAATTTTCAAACTTAAAAAGGAAATCTTCGTATCATGACTCCATGTGATTGTATAACTAACTCCAAATATGGAATTCTATATTTGATTATCAAATTTCACTTTACATCTAAAACATTTTGCTATAAAATGTAAAACAAAATTTAGATGTTAAATGTATCATTACTAAATATGATAAAAATAAAAAATGTAAATAGTTTATAAGATCACATGGGATAATGATTACAAAATAAATTCTTTTTTAAGTTTAAAAATTTCACTTCTTTTTCTTTTAAATTTGTCTTGCAATCAAACATAGGCTAAGGTAAAGGTTGGGCACATTGCGGTGCTAGTGCCCAGCCTATGCCACCTTCTCCCTCCAACTTTGAAAAGACCCAGTGCCCCTTCTCATCTTGCCCTCCCATTGGACAAATCCACTTTGAAGCACTACCTTTCGTATATATAAGCCTCCGGATCCTCTATAACTACATGGGCGTCAAACTCCTTTCCAATTAGACTTGAACATGGTAAACACCTAGGGGATGCGTATCCACCAAGTATTCCCCGTCATTGGTTGGATTATTGAAGAGTCATTGGAATTGGTGGAGAGGATCTTTTTCCTATAAGTTGCCTTTGCTCTCAAAATTATATGATTTTATTCCAATGACAAAAAAATGTAACCCAAAACTTTGAATTTTTTTTTTTCCCATCCATTTTGATTTTTCAAAATGAAATAAAATACTGAAATCTCAACAAGCCAATAACTTATACCATACAAAAACCATTATAAATTATAAACTCTATAAATCATCCGACAACAAAATTTTCTCTTTTCTCTTTCGAAGGTGCTACATTGGAAAAAATATATACTGATTAAACTATAGAAAATGGATAACCATTCTCTGCCATTCAACAAAATTAGCACACAAGGTGTCCAAGGAGTATTTTACATAATAAAGTTTCCTCACACATATATACCTTAATCTTCAACCATTTGATACTAATGAACATTGAAAATGGAGACAGAAAAAATAAATAAGGCAACGGGTTACCCAATCGCTTTTCATAGCACTTGATGTTGTTTAAAAAAAGGAAAAGAACAAATTACACTTGAGATAAATAAAGTTTATAGAAACTGTCTAAAGTACCTCATCATAAACTATGTTTGGAATACCTCTTGTTCCTAAGTATCATGTTTGACATACCTCAACTGATTATCAAAGATTGAGCTACAAGCGCAAACCCTGTGGTAACAGGAGTCTCGTGTGCTAGGTTGTTCTTTTTATGTTTGAGATATCTCATATTTCATAAGTATTATGTGGCAAGTACATTTTATTTATTATTATTATTTTTTTTAATATTTCCAAATTTTCCCATAGGACATTCACTTTTTCCCCTTTCTTTGATCGATCTTTTGTATCACCCAGAGAGAGAGAGAGGTTGCAAGGAGTTGGACGAGTGGGGCAAGGGTCATTGGGGAGCTATCGCCCAATAGTCATTGTTGTTGGTTAAAGCCATGGAGGAGTTGAAGGCCTAGATAGGTGGCCCTAACCTAATGTCAGTGTATCATTTTCTCCATTGATGCTGCAAGTGATGGGTGGTAGGTGAGTCATCGAATAATTGTAGCAGTCTCCACTAGATTTGGATGAAGGAGTTGTTGCTACTATTGCTATCACTGATGAGGCACTGCTTGGGGATTCATCGAGGAATTTGCTGTTTGGGGTTTCATTGATTGGATGGTTCTTTTAACTTAATTTTCTATTTCGAAGGATGTGCTTCCTTTGGGTTCTTCTGCTTCATAAATTGTCTATTCATATTGTATGTTCCCAACTAGAGGGCTCTAGATAGGGAGGGGAGCGGAGGAGAGGGCTTGCAAGATGGGATGTTGTTGGAGGGAGAAGGGGGTGTGGGAGAAACAAGGAGGGAGACACAGAGACAGGGGATGGGAGGAGAGAAAAGATAAGAAGGAAAACTTCGAGATATGAGAGGGAGAGAGGGTACTTTGAGAGGGGGGAAGGTGTGTATTAAAGAAAGAGAAGGTGAGGAGGGAGATCCAAAAACATGGTGGGGCAATGCAATGCAAAAGCGGGCAGAGGGGAGAAAGAGGGTAGGGAGGGAGATGCAGAGATAGGGTGGGGGCATGTAAAGGCGAGAGAGAGAAAGAGAGAGAGAGAGAGAGGGGGTTGAGGGGGGGCGAAGGGGTATTTCAGGAGAGGGAAGGGTGGGTGTTGAGAAGAGCTATAAGGGGTGAGATGTGGAGTTAAGGTGGGGTTATCCAGAGGCAGGGTTGTTGAGAGAGAGGGAGAGAACAGGGAGGGGTCTCTGTTGGGTCTACGTAGAAGGTGAGGGACAAGGGGAGGGGGGGGAAGAGCCATGTCACGGTGGAGGGATCGAGTGAGAGATTGGGGTGAGAGGCAATGGGTGAGGAAGTAGGAGAGGATGGGAGCATAAAAATGAGTATCTCAAACTTTTTTTTTTTTTTTTTTTTTT
>NW_024868653.1:8448-28697 GCF_013358625.1 Macadamia integrifolia | reverse complement strand
TTTTTTGTAGAAAGAGAGTTTACTGAAAAAAGACATGTGTACAACCTATGGCTTCAGATAGGCAAAGATCATGAAGCCACAGAATGCAGAGCGGCCACACTGTCACACACATAATAGACATGGCCTTCCTAACTAGGGCATCTATACTACATCATTTAGTGCCCGGGGGATATATGAAAAGGAAATAGATGCAAAGGATAGAATCAAAGCTATCACATCAGAAATGACGACTGATATGTCAAGAGGTGGGGTGGTTGTCAGATCAAGGATTCGTCAATAACTTCTTTGCAATCAGATTCTACTTGAAGATACATATACCCTTTCGTAATTGCTTGTGAAAGAGCATGTCGAATAGCAAGAGCTTCTCCCTGCCTAGTTGAACTGAGACAAGCTAGAACAGAGATATATAGCCTTAAGTTGCCAGCCTCTATGATCCTGAAAAATATACCCCAGCCCCCCTTTTGTACCACCAGCAGAGAATGCCTCATCCGTATTGACTTTTATGAAACCTGGTAAAGGAGAACTCCAAGCCATTGTATTAGCAACATTAGCACAAATACTAGGCAGAGCATCTATCCTTGGTGGAGAAATAGGTGCTTTCAAAAGGATCTCCTTCCTTGCATGAGATAGCAGTGCTTCTTTCCAGCCTTGTAACTTATGTAATGTTTTCTCCTTTACATCTTGGAATAAAACCTTCGTTGAGATGCCCAAGTCGGTGGGTAACCCAAGATACTTTGCTGGTCCATCTCCATAAGAGACTTTAAGTACTCTGGAGAACACCTCTTGAATTTCACATGTGTATCCAGGCTGAATGTGAAGCTAGACTTCCGCAAATTTATAGCTTGTCCTGTTGCCTTACAATAAAGGTCAAGACAATGCTTCAAAGATAAAACTTCTTGCAACTTTACTTTTGAAAACAAAATATAATATCATCAGCGAATAGGAGGTGAGCAATAGGAACACCCCCATGTCGAACCTTGATTCCTTGCAGAGTACTAGCATTCTCCTCTCTTATAATAATAAAGCTTAAAGCTTGGGAACATAGAATAAAAATGGCAGGTGAAATAAGGTCCCCTTGACGAATACCACGAGTATGTGTAATTGCTCCTTTCACACATCCATTTACAAGAAAATTAAAGGAGACAGAACGAATACAAGTCATAACTCTATCAACCCAAAATGGACTAAATCCCAACTTCAATAGCATCCCTTCAATAAAATTCCATTCAATCCTATAATATGCCTTACGCATATCCAGTTTTAAGGCTAGGAATTTATCTTTACCCTTCTTTTGCTTCTTGATATAATGAAATAATCGTGTGCCACCAAAACATTATTAGAAATAAACCGGTTGGGAATAAAAGCAAACTGAGTTGGAGCAACAATATCATCCAAAGCTCCATGCAATGAGTCAGCTACCGACTTGGCTATGACTTTGAAGACAACATTACAGAGAGTAATGGGGCGAAACTGATCTGCTAACTCAAGGCTCTCCACTTTTGGAATTAAACATATAAAAGTCTGGTTTAGAACAAATTGTATATGACCGGTGGTGAAAAATTCAGCAACATAATCAAAGAGATCGGCTTTAATGAAGTCCCAATAACATTGGAAGAAAATCGGTGGGAGGCCATCCGGTCCTGGAGACTTTAATGGTACCATGGCAAAGAGAGCCAAACGAATTTCTTTCAAAGTATCTCAAACATAATATTAAAATATGAGGTACCTTAGTATGGATGGTTAGACCATTGTAAATGACAATAGCATTTGTATAAAATTCAATAAAAGACAAGGGGTGATATATAGAAGAACATAGGGAATACTGAATAAAATGTTGTTTTTTAGGAAAAAGATCCTCTCCAACTATTGGTTTCCTTTATTATCCATCTAATGGTTAGGAGGACATGGACATATATTTCTTAGTCATTTCTTCTGAAGAAGCATGACTCTGATTTTGGCTAGAGGCATTGTTGATATGATGAGTATGAGGGGTATTTGCCTCTTTGCTTTCTTCTGATTGGCCATAAACGTAGTCTAAGAGGTTTGATCCTCAATTAACGCCTTAATTGCAGCCATTCGTTTCTCATCTAGATTCTTTATTGCATAGAGACCTTAGCAAGCCATTGAGTTCTTCTAAGTGTTGAAGGCAATTGAGATAAATTTTCAAACCCATCTAAGACGGAGAGGATGATTGGAACTTAAAGGGGAATTGGACGCCAAGTAGTTGAAGAGGATCGAAATCCTGTTTTCTACACAGAAAATAAAAAGAAAGAAAGGATTATTTGTAACTTTGTGTTTTTTTTTTTTTTTGGGTCAGCCGCTTTCTGTTGGTTAATGTACTGTCAAGTCTCTCCCTCTGCTGTCACGAATTACTAGAGGACATTCAACCATTTTTTTGGTAGAGCATTCTCCCGTTGGATCATGTGGGGAAGAAGAAAGGGCAATCCCTTCTCGTAATAAGTTGCATAGATGATGGGTAATAAAGTAAAAAGGCCCACCAGAGAAAAGCTCCGGCGTCCCGTGAGCTGGAACTGGGAGAAATGTCATCGGGAATTGCAAAATATACGAAAGTAGTCTGTTCTTGTCCTTTTCATCCCCGCTTCGAGTTGGAAGCGAAAATCTCAACCACCTCTGCGGTGGATGTCACATTACGAAATCCATTGCATGCCTGACAGGTGTGGGGTCCGGATAACAGAGGACGTGGGTCCTATTTTTCATTTTGGTAGAAGACATGGGTCCCATTTACAACTTGATATTCGAGCGCCTGAAGTCTTCAGCCACTTTCAGCCACTTTCCAACAAAAAACAAAAAAAAAAAGAAGTCTTCAGCCACTCGATGGGGCCAAGCGACAAGGGTTTTCATGTAGCAATTAGAGAAGTCAATCCTCCCCAACCCAACCCCGGCAGGGTCATTTACGGTCGTCTTGGGTTGATATCAACTCGACAAGATTGGGCTTGAAAATGAGTTCAACAAGATTAAATTGGATTGGTCTCGTTTGAGGACTTAGGGTTAAACTGAGGTTTAAAAAAATTCAACATAACATAACCATGTTCACCTTTAAATAGGACAATAAAAAAAGATAATAATAATAATAATAATAATAATAATAATAATAATAATAATATCAATAGTTTTAAAAGCATTTGATAAATTTTGTTTTCTAAAAAGGGACTCTAAGACGTGCCTAGTGAAATGTAACATCTCACTATTCGTTATTTGATACTTAATAGTGTTTGTCTTCTATCAAGAAAATAAAAGACAGGACATAGGTTTATCCATGTGATCAACGATCTCACATACATTTTAATAGATAAATTTTTAGTGCAAAGTAAATAAGGACAAGTACACAAGCTCTAATTCAAAGTTTTAATAAACTTTTGAAAATGTCATCAAATGGAGATGAATGTAAACATTTTTTCTTGTAATTTTAGTCACTTCCTCTATTCCTTTTAAGCAGAAATTGTACCAATGAGATTCTTTCTTAGTGCTCTATCTATTACATGGTCTAACCCATACTGTCATGTGACAAATAATGAAGCATTTGGATACAACTAGACATTTGAATATGACTAAATATAGAAACAAATGTATATCTATGTCAAATTGAGTTTTTATTCATTCACAATGAAGAAAGATTCTCTTAACTGACAAATTATGATGGTTGGATAGGAATAAAGTACAATTTGGATTTGATACAATAGAGAGGAAGAAATTATGAAACCCCAATGATTAGATTTTTTACTCATGATAAAGCAAAACTTTCATCATGTTCTTATAACTAAAGAGAATATTTCACTTCACCCGTGATGAAGAGAATCAAGGGATAATCTTTTTCTCTCTGGACATTAGAATATGAAGTTTGTTTTTGTCTCTATATTCATATACAACCATCATACAGATAGTGAAAAAACTCAGTACAACTAACTAAACCCAACCATTAAATTGGCTAGTTGGAGGAAAGCTTGGGAAATAAGTTTACAAATCACAAAGGTTTTAGTGTGAATCGTATCATCATGTGGAAGAAAATTTTCTATGGAGAGATCTGGCTGCTCTCTCTTAACGCATGAAGATGATTTTTATAATCAGAATAATGACTCTTGGAAATTTTATCACAATTAAGGACACATTTGATTTTGTTTTTAAAAATTTTTCGTTATCCAGAAGTGGCAACTCTAACCTGTTTGTGCAAAGCTCACTGTTTCAGATTGTCTTCATCCTTCTGAAATCCATCTCCACAAAGCATACCTGTAACTTCAACATCGTGCCTTCACTCATGAGTTGCATACCTGTAACATTGTACTTTCTCTCGTGTCTCAAACCCGACTACACTGTTGAAAACGTTTCGAAAAATAGAAAAATCAAACACTTTCTTACAATTTTAAAAATCATTTCTGAAAAAAAAAAAATACACATTTTTACTATTTCTAGACACATAAATAGTAGAAACAAAATCAAATAGCCTAAGCTCACCTTAAAAGAATCAAAATATTACAAAAATGCAATTTCTTTCATGAAATAATTGAAAATCCAAGAATGTCACCTAAAGGGTACACCAGATTTGCCCTCCAAACCAAAACAGCAGATGCTGTCAAAAATGTCATTAATTGATATGACCTCCCATGAGCTGATTTCCTCTTGGATTAGGATCTACTCTAGCGTCTTCAAAAAAATAAATAAATAAATACGATTAAATGCAGCCTAAATAACCAATCCATGGATAAAAATGGACAAATTTTGAGGGTTATTTACAGTAATACCCTTAATATATAGATATCGACCAGATCTTTTTCAGCTCATTTACACGACAAAGTAGTCCAAGGCCTTAATCGCTTTATTTATCAAATATCAACAAATCAAAAGAGCGGTCTTGTGCTTGGCCAACAAAAAGATTAAAGAAAGAAAGTAGTCCTAGCTTTAGGTCGTATACTTTCCATATTAGGAGATTCTATTGGGACTTTGGGAGCAATATATTGTGAGGACGTGACTAAGTGGGGTCTTTGCAAATCTTGGAAACCCTAATTTTCTGTTCCCCACTCGAGGTCACCCCACCAAAGAGAAGGAACAGAATTTTTTTTTGGTAAGGAACAGAATGATTTGTATGGGTTAAATTGAAATAGTATCAGTCTTCATCGTTCCACATGTATGATTTAAGAATAAAATTATAATAAAAAATAATTAAAAAAGAAATAAATTCATCCAATACAATTTGATCTGATCCAATCCTTCTCAAAATAATATCTCCTTTCACTGTTCCCATGACCGTTGCCGAGTGTTAGAACCTTACACAGTCCCACCTGTGCGGATCAACACTCCCAATCTGTCAAACTAGCCCATGGAGCATGAATCTAACCACATCTCACATTACTAAATTAATTAATTCATAATTAATAAACTTTAATTGTATGTTAAACTCCAAGATGTGCCTCATTAATGGGTCTAGAATCTCCTGATTATAGAATTATAATATGCTAATGGAGTTATTGAGAGATTAATTGCATAATTTGGAAGGAGATCGAGATGATTAGGATTAAAAAAGTAAACGTACAATGTGCAATCAATGAAATAGGTGTAAATAATTGGACTTTTTTCTTGGTTCTATCTATTTTTTGGTACCCAAACTCTAGGCTTATTTACCAAAAAAAAATATCTAGGCTTCTTTAACCTAATGTGAATACCATTTCACGGGGTTGAATCAAATAGCTCGAGTTTTGCGATAGGAGAGATCTTTCTCAAGGTTATGAGTCCAATTATTGTACATTATTTAACCGATTTAAGACTATTTTCCCAACAAACTAGTCTAAGAAGCTTACTTTTACCATTAGTTAAGCTCACTCACTAATATTGCTCTTCTGTCAAAAATATTAGTAGAACCTATCCAAACTTGAGTCCGGATCAGGTCCCCGTACGAGAATCATTCTCGTACGGTGTTTCATTCACACTTGGACTTCATTCAAAATAAAAAAAAATAAAAAAAAATAAATAAATAAAAAAGAGAGAGCGATTAAGTGGAATCCAAGTATGGATCAAACACCGCACGAGAATGATTCTCGTATGAGGACTTGATCCATGCTCCCCAAACTTGAGCAAAAGTGAGTTAACTCATAATTGAGCTCCTTGGACCAGTCTACATACACCTTTTTCTTCTTTTTTTAAATAAAATACATTGACCTTCATTACAAGGACTTCCAAAGAACCCGGTGAAGTTAAGCTAGAATCCATTCAGTTAAAAATATATTAGTCAGCGGTTAAGTTCTTTTAGCAAGCAATTATGTCCAAAATGTCTATTTGTAGGTGGTTATTTGACCACTTTATAAACAGAAGAAAATAATAAACGAAAGTTTTTTTTTTTTTTTTTCAGGAGCATAAGCTATTTTGGCAGAAAACATCCATTTAGGGGGAACAACGAGGTCAGTACGTAGGGAACATATTGTCAAGTGTTTTTTTATGGGCATAATTGATACAGACTAATCTATTGGGCCCTAGCTAATTTAGGCTCACTCTAATTGGGATACCTGACCTAATTCATTGTGGGAGTGGATTAGGAATTTAGAGATTCTATTTTAAATAAAATGCTAACAGTCCCTGCAGAGGTTACCTTCACATTGTTATTGTTTTGGAAGCACTACTCCTTTAACAAGAGCTAATACGTATGAGAGAGAATTCCAAGGATGAAAGGTTGTAGAAGATTTTAGCAGAGGGCTTCCACTATCTAGTTCTTCGGATTTGTCATTCTTGGCTTAGAGACTTCCACCATGCTCAACAGGTATATTGTCCCATTTAATTCATATTTGTGTTCTACTCATCGTGGGGTTATTGAATCAAGTTCTAGACATAAGAACTCCTAACACATTCGGCACACTCCCAAACAAAAAATATTTTCCCACAATAAATAGTAAGAAAAATAATGTTCCATGTGCACTTGAGCATTAAAGGGGGTTGGTTTTTTATTGTTATTTCACAAGAGCGGAGACATCATTTTGTCGAACCCCAATCCTCTCCAGTGTTGCCAGCCCCTCTAGCATGCATCAGACAATTGGCAACACTGAGGCATGTACCCTGAGTGCCTTGTTTGAGATATTAAATGTAACTACAAGTGTACGGATCAGTGTAGCTACGGGTCGAACACAGGGAGAGCAACCACTTCTTTTTTTTTTCTTTTAATAATATGAAAGTGAACTAATTAATGGTTGTGATCTAATTCTAATTACCGTCCTAAACATATGTATCTAAAATAACGTTCTAACCATTCGTCATCTAAGAATTTAAAAACGCAAGTCATGCAAATAAAATAAAATAAATAAATAAATAACTGAAAATAAACAACCCACGCAATAAAAAAAATAATAAAGAAAAAAAAATGCTAAAATAAAAATAAAGTAAAAGAAGGGGATAAAGGTAGAGAGAGACTCACAAGTAGGTTTCTCTACTTAGCCCGAGGGATGCATCATAATATGAGCTTCCTTACTTGACTAGAGAGTCACTCTTACAATGGTTACTCTACTTGGCTTTAGGGAAAGGGAGACAATTCAAATAAAAACAATAAATTGATGGTTCTATGACTAGGAGAGGCAAAGCGAACACATACACAAGCTATGAACCTTGGGGGAAAGGGATAGCAATAATGTAACGACTGAAATTAAAATCTTAAATTAAGAAAGAAAAGGTAGTCAGAAGAGGGAATGAAAGAGGGGAGAGAAGATTACTGAAGGAGCCTACTTACTTGAATCAATGCTTGAACTTGAAAGCTTGGGTGATTTGAGATACTACCAGTATTAAAAACCAGATCTTGAATAAACCAAATCTGAAATTTCTAGTACTAAAGAAAACAAATCTTAAAAAAAAAAACCGAACTTAAAAAAAAAATTGCTCCACGGCTCGTGATCTTGTTACCTAGGTCTAAGCCTAGAACTATAACTTTAAAAATTACAACTCAATTGCATAAATCATAAACATAAAAGGCTGAATGAGAATAAAAGAGTACTTGCATTAATTGACATAAAAAACTATTACAAAAGTGATTAAAACAAAAATAAAGAACTAAAACTAAAGAGAGTGAGAGAGGGAGAGAGAGAAGAAAACTAAGCATAAACTAGAAAATAAACTAAGAGGAATAATAAATAGGAGGGGGGAGGAAGGGGCTTTTATAGGGCTTTTGTCTTGCTTCCTTCCTTCTATAAATCTTCTTTAAGAAAAGAAATAAAATTAAATTAAATTAAATCTTGGTAAAAATCTTCATTCTCTGAGATATTGTGTGAAGAAAGAGAGAATCTGTTTACAAAAAATTATTACAAAAGTGATTAAAACAAAAATAAAGAACTAAAACTAAAGAGAGGGAGAGAGGGAGAGAGAGAAGAAAACTAAGCATAAACTAGAAAATAAACTAAGGGGAATAATAAATAGGAGGGGGAGGAAGGGTCTTTTATAGGGCTTTTGTCTTGCTTCCTTCCTTCTATAAGTCTTCTTTAAGAAAAGAAATAAAATTAAATTAAATTAAATTAAATCTTGGTAAAAATCTTCATTCTCTGAGATATTGTGTGAAGAAAGAGAGAATCTATTTCCAAAATTAATAAATTCTATTCATTCCTTGCAATATTAACAAATATCTTGCAATCTTGATTAAATCAGAAAGGAATCTCTACATGGCATCTTCAAGATCTTGTGAGATGACAAGGAGAGAGAATAATCTTCAAGATTTTGTAGGAGAGAGGATGTGGTACCAATAAATGGATCTCACCTTTGGGCTGGTTCTTGATTCACTTTAAGCACTTTCTCTTGTAGACTTGGAAACTAAAAAAAAAAAAAAATTAAAGTAGTACTATCCAAAGTGAGGCAAAATGTACACTTATATCCCTAAGATTTCACACATTATGGTGCTCATCATGCCTCCTAATCGTTGTTCGATGCTTGCTGAAAGGCTTGCGCACTTGAGAGGATCTTGTTCGCCACCTTCTGTGTCTTAAATGTAGGGGTCGCGTGAGTATTCTTTCCCTAAAGAGTAAATAAAAATGAAAACAATCAATACAAGTCATGAAAGCTCCATAATAGCCCACATGGCATGTCTGTATCTAGTTGAACTTGAGAAGCAAAGAAAAATCTATCCCTTTAATTTCGTTCTAGGATAATTTCGTTCTAGGACCACCTATAGACCAATGACCACCATACATTTGGAATTGAGCTATTAAAAGGGAAAAAAAAATCCACTGTTGCTCTAGAATGAGCCTGACTATATGCAGAGTCATACTAATATACTAATTGATTTTCGGGAAAAAAAAAAACACTGAATAGTGGCCTGGTAATTAGGAGATGAAGTGGTTTCAATAGCATATGCTATTGGCTAGTAGGATATAGTAGTGTGGGGCACTCAGATAGATAAGGACCCTCAAGGGGATTTAAATACTCTGTTACTCTTGATCGTGTTTTATTGTGTTATTTAGGGGTGTCAATCGGTCAGTCCGGCTCGGTTTTGGTCCAGGTTGAGTCGGTTTCGATGTGAGAAAGTTGAAACCGAAACCAAACCAATAAGAAAATTCCGATTTCGGTTTGGTTTCGTTTTCGATGCGGTTTGGTTTCGATTTGTCTTCGGTTTCTTAAATCGATTTGTAACCGAGTTGGTTTTGGTTTTTGGTCTAGTTTGGATTCGACTTTCCATACAAATGTATACAAAACTATGCAAATTTTGATTTTTTTAATGAATTTTGGAGTGTTTCGGTTTCTTACCGGTTTGGTTTCGATTTCGGTCCAGGTTTTGAGCCGGTTTCGGTTTGGTTTCGGGTTCATCCGGTTTCCAGTGCGGTTCGATTTGGTTTTGGGGTTGCAATACTCGAAACCAAACCGAACCAATGAGGCTTCGGTTCGGTTTGGTCCGTGTTGTTATCGGTTCAGTCCGGCTGGTTTTACCGGTTCGGTTTAGGAATTGACACCCCTAGTGTTATTCTATCTGCAGAATGCGACAAGTGACAATCCTGAGGTGGACGGTTCAGATATGGAGAGAGAAGATGGTACCACCAAAATCGATTTAGGTAGCAATTAAACCAGGTCAAACCGACCCACCCCAAGCCAATACAAGTGTGATTCAAACTCTCTTACTCTCTCACTATTACTTCTCTTCTTGTCTCTTCCTCTCTCTCTCTTTTCCTCTCTCTCTCTCTGTCACCTCCTCTTTCGATCTCTGTTATAAGGCCTGATCCTCCATTTTCTTGCAACCGAACAGAGACGAAACACCTCATGGCAAGTGCTCTTCTCTCAGCAATCGGTGATCGCTCAAGGCACAGATCTAGGTTAGGGTTTGAATCAAACCCATTCTCATCTCCGAAGGTCTTGCACCTACTATTCTCGCACCCTAAGGTTTGAATCAAACCCATTCCATTCCGTTACTTACCTCTTTCTCTTTCTTCACGAGTCGTCCTTACCTTCATTTTTTTTTGTTGGGGGACCTTTTGCAACCTTGTTTGTTTTAGATTTTGAAAGTGTATACTCTATTCTATTGTTGGATATCGTGAAAGTGTATGCTGTATTTTGTGGTTGTATAATGTGGTTGCTTTTTGTTAGGTTTGGGAGGGGACCGTTGCTTGGTTTGATGGTAAAAATTCAGTCTGCAAATATTTATATACACCAAAAAGGGGCTTTGAATCCTCGGTTACTATCGTTTATAACAATGTTAGTATGAGGTTGTTGCTAATTAACTCTTTTTTGCTATTAAATCATTATTAGTGATATAATAGATTTGAACTATTTTTATCTTGCAAAATAGGATGATATCAATGAGAGCTTCATATTGGGGCCATTGGTAGATACTAAGGAGTCTTGGTTCATAGCCCATGAAATAGGTCTTCTGTTCTCTATCTGTTCTGTAGTGTTTGGTGCAGGAGTTGAGTCCTGAACTTGTACTCCTTGAGTGTTATTTGACCCTCAACTTTTCTTTCTTTTCCCTTGTGCTTAAAAAATTGCACAACATCCAAACTTGGCTTTAAATAATCTTTTAAATCATTGTTTAGACTCTCACTAAGTTGTGTACCTCGAATGCCTATTGTTAATGTGTTTTTCAAATAAAACTTTGCCCAATTATGTTTAAGTCTATATATGCGTTGCAACCATGCATTATTCACAATTTTATATTTAGTACGCAATTTAAACAATATATACTCGAATTTATCCTCCTTATTGTATTGGAATATATATTTCTTTAAATCCTTAAGAAAACACGAGTCATCCTTCATCATATTACTCAAATGCTTAATGTCATTCTGCATTAAATGTCAGGTACACAACCCATGCCATGTCTCAAGCCAAGCCTTTTATTGATGCTCTAGCCATAGCAGTATCTTGACTCGTGAAGATGGTTATAGGCTTCTTATCACTATGTGCTTCAGCGAATGCCTCAAAATGCAGCTCCGAATACAGTGCATCCTCTATGATGATTAAAATCAGCAAATAACCCAAATGGCCTATATCCTTTGTAGGTGCAAAATGAGTGTCAAAGCTAACTACATCTCTAAATTGTGTGTAATCAATAATAATCTTTAGATCAGTCCAAAATTATTAATTATTTGTTCCTCATTGTCTAGTTGAAATGTGTATGTAAAAGAGGGGTTAATCATATTTTGAGTCACAAAATACTTCAACAAACTACTTGCATCACCTTAAGATAACGCACACATTCTTTTGATGCAGAGATAATTCTTAACATCTTGGGTTATGTAACTATGTTTCTCAATTCCACCAGTCTACCTACTCATCAACTCAAATGTGGATTTAGGTCTGATCCTCGAGTTATCTGTCAAATCAATTTCATATCTATGTATGTCTAATATATTCCTCTACGAACGTATCATATGAACAGTTGTTGAAATATGAAAAACGTGATTATGCTCATAAACAAAGTCACGACACATGTAATTTCTATAATGAGTTGAATATATGGCCATTTGTGCCTGGCAATTTGTTGTTGTCTCAGCACATAGATTACTAGTATTGAAGTCTCTCGTCTTATTGTCGACAACTAGCTTTTGAACAAACAAATCCCCTTGAAATTATAGTTATCTTATTCTTTTGCACTTCTTCACAAAGTGTCTCCTAATATTAAACCTTATTGCCCGTCCATATCTATTGTAGAAATCGTATGCCTCTTGCTTTGAATTGAAAAACATCACAATCTAAGGTTTTCTCTTAACATCCAAACTAGCATTCTCCACACTAGAGGAACCAAATAAAATCAATGGCACATCAAATCACACCAGAATTGAACAAACTATAAACCATATAACCATAGCTAAACAAACTACCAACCACACATCACAATCCTTCTTCATAAACATATCCAAAGTACATAACTACTACATTCATGCTTTCATATAATAGGTAAAATACATGACTAATACATATCTAAGCAGTCAAGAAAATTGTTTATAATCAATATATTTGAGGCTGGTTAATAGTATTTCGAAACTTGATTTGGTTTATCTAGTTAATGGTTTGTATTGGCTAAGTTTAGACTCAATATTTTTTCATCTACAAAGCTAGATTGCTGATGAGTATGCTACACAAGAATACCTAAATTAGAAAATAATTCAAACCCTGTAAATCAGTGCTTGACATATATCACAAACCCATTGTTCATGTGTGATATTCATATTTCCATCTTTAACTCATACTTTACAAAAAAAATACCTAAATCATTGTATTTAATGCTGACAGTGAAAGAGAAATAAATGCAAACTTCTAGGTTTTATATCATGTCAAAAGCCATCGGTTACAAGGCTAAACCTACTGTAACAACAATCTGTGCAACCACAATTAGATTTATCAATCTATAGTAGAACATAATTTTGGTTGCTCATATAGGTTAGAGACCCTTTATGTTCCATTTTTGTAGAGAGTTTCTTGGTATATTTTCTCAAATTTCACAAAATGGAAGAAGTACTCAGAAAAAAGACAAAACAAAATTTAGAGAATGTTATCCTACAACTTGGAAACAACCTTATATTATGCAACTTGCTTTATCCACTGCTATTTGAGGGCTTCTCTTTGGTTAGGATACTGGTAATATTATTATTATTATTTATTTATTTTTGGTCAATGCCTTCCTACCATAAAGAGAATTTTTAGAAGAATATGATACATGCACTTTTCTTGTTAATTTTTTTGCTATTAAGTGGTTAGCTTCATTAGGTATTTTGAATCTGTGGACATACTATTTGGTAAGTGGTTCATAGATTTTTACAATCTTGATGGATTAAGTGCAAATTCATGAACACAATCCTTTGGGGTGCATCCTGACCTTCAAACCAAGGTATAACCTTGTCATAGCTTGAATTTGTTTCTAAAAAAAAAAAAGAGTTAGGGTATACCTGCAGTTGCTTCCATAACTGGAACCAAATTCTATTTCTCCACAACTAAAAAATTAGATAAATCTAAAATAAACAAGGTTATAAGCGGTTCTCCCACAAAAAAAAAAAAAAGTATGTAACAATAAAAGCCTGATTCAAACCTTAGGGCACGAGAACAGTAGGCGCAAGAAAAGTAGGCACAAGAACAGTATGGACAAGACCTTCGAAGACATTAGAGCACAAGAACAGTAGCCATGAGACCTTCGGAGAGGAGAATGAGTTTGATTCAAACCCTAACTATGACACCCTACCCTCCATATAGCACAGGTATGTGGCACTGAGATTTCCAATCCAATCAGCCAACTAATACCCAGGATCCCGGATGCGGGTAGTAACCAAACCCACCGCCCATTATGCTACTAGATCAGAGTATACATAAAAAAAAATCATTAAATTAAAAGATACACGTGATGATCAACTACAATGGTACTTATACAATATTATAGGTCCATTAAATAATTTCACAGGTTATTATAAATATTTATACATCTTACCCTTATTTGCATTAGAATACTTAATGTACTACAAAAGCCTTTTCTACAAGCACTTCATACATGTATCTCCATATCCAAACCAATCACCCGACCATCTCTGCTTCAACTTCAACACCTAGGGATAAGTAAGAATGGGGGGTGAGCACGGGCATGCTCAGTGAGAGGTGGGGGCATATAATCACACATACAAGAATTACAGATAATATAATCTCAATCTCACAGCATCTCAATTCCATATCACCACCTCACAATGCAGCAACCATATGATTCAGTTATTAATCTAATTCCACTCTAATTACTAAGTCTCATCCTATGGGTATAAGTGCTATAAGCAATGTAGGTGGCATTCCCTACCCTGTATGTTGGGCCCCAGGAATACAAACCTGTTGCAGGTAGGAGCCAGCCAGTCTCGGTTAGAGCCTCGGTCCCCCCACTAACCCCTAAATAGTAACCTTGACAACATGGTCTCGGTCTGAGCCTCGGTCCCCCATGTGTTTGACAATCATGCGTATGCTACACCGTACCATGTTGTGCCCTATCTGTATCTGGGCGTAGTAGTCCTACAACACATACCATCAAGTGGGATTAGCCAATACCTTACCCCCATATTGGGAAAGTGTTATAACACTAGGGATGTGAACCTAACTATATGCATCTATATGCATTCAACAAACAACTGTGGCCATAGCTGTAACACTGACCTTTGAGCCCATGGTATCAGACAGAACCTCGGCCATACTATGCTACAGATCGACAATATTACATCCATCTCCCCATACACACATCAGTGATCCTAGCTACAAGACTGGCCTCTGAGCCCACGGTACCGGACAAAACCTTAGCCACACCGTGCCACAAACCATCACTATTACATAATACCACACAACTATCATACGAAGTATCCAATATTTCATGATCACATCCATTCCAGCATAACACGCCTGAAATATCACATTCATTCTGATAAATATACATCAAGTGAAAGATTTTAGTTTTATTTTATAGAAAATACATTTATACAATTCAATGTATGAAATCTCAAACTGGAAGATTAGATACCCACATCAGAATACAAGCAGCAAACAACAACAAACAAACCCCTCACCTAAAATTCCGACTAACTTCCCGATCTTGCATATCTTCTCCGAATATAGTTCAGATTCTTAATTAGCAATTCATACATGGATCAATTTATTGGCATAATTATTTCTATTCGGATTCCAGTGTTTAAGTCCATCTACAACTGAATTCTTTCTTATTCAGCTACGAGGGCATTCATCCTACTCATACAGTCAGAAAGCTCATACTTGGTTTACTAGGTTGGTCCTACAGGTCTTTAACTCTTATTCAACCCCTTGGATATGTCAGTGTTGCTTGAGGTTAACAAAAACTTGTATTACCTTGCTAGGGGTAATATAATTATTTCCTTCTTATACCTTCTCACCTCTTTCCTAACCCTTTCTTCTCTTTTACTAGCACATAAATCATGGTTATAATTTATTCTTAGCATCTTAAACAATTTGGAACACTTTCATGTAGAAATAACCCAAGTAGCAATAAAATAACTTCAAAAATTCTATTCTGTCAGGCCCAATTGGCTGGCTTGTTAGTCAGTGGCTCTCCAACCGGTTAGACTAGCAGAATGGTTTTTTGCTATTCTACAGCCATACCCCAGATGACAAGATTGATCCCAGTAACTTTCATTCTTGAAAGCACATTTATACTCTATTTTTACACCAAATCAAACCATTCCCTTACCGAAGTTTGGTCCATATGCTTTGTATTAACTTCCCAAGCCTTACTTTAAATCAGATTTGCTTCCCAAAAAGGGGCCATCTGTATATCTTCTATCCCAGGAAAATTAACATCATGCATGAGTAATTTCCACCTCCAATTTTATCCTATTTCAATTAAGTAAAAGAAATCCTATGCTTTAGGGTTTTAAAAAAACCCTCAACCAAATTGCGTATCAAGTGGGTCCAGAAATTTGGGGATTTCTACAGTGAAGGGCTATCTTGGGCTTCACAAACAATTTTCCCCTTTAAAATTAAATTTTCATCCTATCCCTATTCTGGCCGAATGCTACCCTAACTGGATTCACAGATATGGGTTTGAATTTCTCACCTTTCTTGTGTTCTTGGGTTGTGCATGCAGCTCTACTTGCAGCTACATGGTTCTGAACTTTACTTCTCAGCTGGAGGAGCACCTTGGCAACATCTTCTTGTTGCGAACAGCACCGAAGTGCATGCATGCATAGTGACAGCAACAAAGAGAAGCTACTGCACTTTCTCTCCCTCTCTTTCCTTTCTTCTTTCCATTCTTCTTTTCTTTCTTCTTTCTTTTCTTTCTTTTCTTTCTTTTCTTTCTTCTCTTCTCTGTTTCTCTTCATTCATAACAGCAAGAAAGAGGAGAGGAAGAACCGACTCTTCCCCCCCCCCCCCCCCCCATTTATAGGCTAAACAGAGTAAGGTTTGTTTGGCTAATACTTCATTTTTATAAAAACTCTAAAAACCCATTTTTCCTACTTTTACACCTCAATAACATTTTATAGAAAATAGGTTTCAACATGAAACCAACTACATTAGTACCCTTTGACAGACGTTAAATTATGGTAGAAAGTGGGTAGAATAACCTTTTCAATTGGTGGGACCCACAAAGGAAAATCCTCAATTCTAGGCATTCTACCCCCAGAACAGGCAGGTCAGTTAGCCAGAACTTCTCCAACCAGTTATGTTCTGTTTGGCTTTCTACTGTCCAATTTTTGCCTAAGTTTTTCCACCTCATATGGGACCCCTTCCACTGTTGTGGATACTTTCAAACCCCCTTCAACACTTACATTAAAATCCCCCTTTTTCCTTTTCTCTCACCTACACTATTAATTATAATTTCCTTCCAACATATACCCTTCTTGTGATACCCTACTTTTAAAACCTGGTTTAATTATATGGTTGACCCGGTTTAACCATGTAGGACCCGATCCAGAGAGGGTTAAGGCGGGTTCATTATGGACCATGATGGCAAGGGTGACTTTGAACATAGGTTGGCTAGACAAGTCCAGGTCAATGCCAGAGGAGACGGGTGTACCCAAGCCGTGTACATGCACGTATCATAAGGCCATATATGGGTAATGCTAGTATGTAGCCATATCCTAAAGTGTATACGTATTATATATCTTGTGCCGAGAGTGAGATACATGCTGAGACTCGAATTCCATCGAAATCTCAATTGTTTGGCTAAGTTTTGACCGACAGGTGAGCGATCACAGGTGGGCGACTCGCCCACCTGTGTGACCCACCCATGTGGTTACTAGATATTTTCTAGTATAAATAGTACTTATTGTGTTTTTCCTTTTTCTCATTTAATGCATTAAAGAGTTGGTGAGAAGAGTAAAGAGGAGAGATAAAAGAAAGGAAGAAAAGAGAGCGAAGAAGAAGAAAGGAAAAGAAAAAGGGAAATCATCAAAATAATCAAAGTACACAGCTCGGCTCGGCAACAAAGGCTAGAGCTCAGCTCGGCATCAAGGGTTGAGCCCAGCTCGGCATCACATAGAAGAGCTCAGCTCGGCCTCAGAAGTGGAGATCAGCACGGCCCCCAACGTGGAGCTCAGCTCGGCCTCAGAGCTGCTATCCCACAGCACAGGTCTCACATGAGCAGTCAGTGTCATGCTCTAACTCCTCAGGGGTCCACCAGTCCTCTTCAGGAAACTCGACTGTGGGACCCACCCTATGCTCCTCAGATATAGGACCTGCAAAATCATCTAAAAAGTAAGTGGTACGATGGACCACACAGCAGTCCACACATCAAAACACAATCATATGCACTACATGCCATGCTATACATTTTAAATCACATCCACCTAAGCAACATTACTAAGTCCTTGGTTTGAGTGCTACTACAGCCACAGTGCGCGTATACTCCGGGTACGAGCCACGAACTCCCTCCCGCGATACGCCCATAGGGCTGTCGGAGAAGGCCCACCGTGAGTACACGAAAAAGTAAAGACAATGTCATCCACCGGCTCTCAACAGAAATGGAAATGACTGAAAATAAAGGTACTGACTCTAGCAATTTAAAAGCAGTACGATTGGCCCTCTTGAATGTACCACCGGGGTTGCCGGCTGTCCTACATGACCCGCCGGGCGTTATGTCTAACCGCCACAGTGACCCGACGATCGTGACCACTGCTTCCCCCCAAATGATAACCCAACACCTTAACCCCTGTTGGGAAGGGTCGTAGCACGGGATGGTGAAAATCCTAATACCGCATGCTCCTATATGACAATAGTACGATTGTATAGTGCCTCCGTGTCCCATTTCACGGGCCACCAATGCACTCGTTTCCAAGCCGACTATGGCATCTAGTCTATCAATGCATTATGCACCATGATGTCCACATTCAACATATAAACATCTCATTCAATTGGAATTTAGAAAGTAAACATAGCACATATGCATAACAATGTGAGGAATGACTAATCTACATAGCATATTCATGATGGCATGAGTAGACTAGATATAATTAAATGAATTCCAAACAAAGCCTTGAAACAAGGCCAAGCATCTTCTCCCCACTTACCTGTAGTATACAAGGATTCCCGTTCGGTACGGGAGAGATCCGGTGCGAATCGGGTAGGATTTGGTGAACCAAACATAATTGAGCGGGGTTAGTACTTCACCATTTGGAATCAAAATTAACGAGATTTGATGACCAAATATGTTTAGAACGTTAAAAAAAGGTCACACGTCTGATTTGGGTCCAATCGGACGTAAGAATCACCCTCGGGGCCACACGGGTGGGTCAGACAGGTGGGCTGTCTGGCCCACCGGTCCTACCCACCGGTTTGGACCGGCGGGTAGGGGCCCGCCGGTTGGGCCAGGGGCCCCTGCTACGACTGACGGGTAGGTTGGCCCACCGGTTGGGCCCACCGGTTATGCCCGAAGCCCCCCTGCCCTCTCAGGTGGGTGCCCACAGGCGGGTAAGGGCCCACCGGTTGCACCCACTGGTCTTGGCGGGAAAACTACCGTTTCTTCCCAACTTCCTCCATTCTTTGGGGATTCAAATGGGGGCTTTTCCCAACCCATTCTTCACACTTTCAAGTCTTATAGGATGGCTCTAACCTAGATCTAGGTTAGATTCAAGGGATGGGAAACCATCTTACCTTCTTTGCTCAAGAACAACTTCAAACCCTCCAAATCACTTCAAACTCACAATGCTTCTTCCACTTTGTCACTACCTCTTCAAATCCTTCAAGATCAACACATAAATCATCTATTAAACCTTAGATTCATCATTTCAAAGGGGATTTACAAGATCTCAAGAAACCCTACTCGAATCAAGGGTTAAAGCTTGGGTATGGTGAATGCTCAAGGAACCCGACTTTGCTTACCTCCAAATGTAGATCTAGAGTTGAAGATCACTCTTCCGGTGCCGAAATGGGAAGATCAAGCTTCGGCGCCGCTGAAATCCTTCTCTTCTTCCTCTTCCTTCTCTTCCCTTCTTCTTCTTCCCTTTCTTTTCTCTCTCCTCTTTACTTTTCTCACCAACGTACGGGTGTCATAAATGAAAAGTAAATAAAGTCATAAATGCTATATATATAATTCCTAAATAAGTGAATAGTGCACATGGATGGGTCACTCAGGTGGGTGGGTGCACCCACCTGTCCGCCCACCTGAGGGCCAAAACTTGGGATTTTGACCGAGTTTTGGGCCTCGACGCGAACCCCACCCCTGGCATACGATGTAGCATACGTATATACCTTAAAATATGGCTATAATACCTGCTTTATCTGTACATGGCCTTATGGTAGGCACATGTACACAGTTTGGGCACTCCCGTCTCTTCTGGCACTGGCTCGGACTTGTCGGGCCAGCCGGTGTTTAAGGTCACCCTTGCCATCATAGCCCATAAGGAACCCGCTCTAACTCCCTCTGGTTCGGTTCCTGCATGGTTAAACCGGTTCAATCGTGAAATCAGACCGGGTTTAAGAAGCAGGGTATTACATTACCCCCCTTGTGAAAAATTTCGTCCTCGAAATTGCGTACCTGGTTGATAAAAAAGATGAGGGTACTTGGCTTGCATTTCATCCTCTACCTCCCAAGATGCTTCTTCAGGTGAATGATCAGCCCATCGCACCTTTACATAGGAAATGGAGCGGTTGCGAAGGGTTTTCACCTTCCAGTCCAAAATTTCAGCTGGCTGTTCTGTATAGGTCATATCAGCTTCTAGGTACTCTGGTTCCACGGGTAGTACATGAGATGGATCATGCACGTATCTCTTCAGCATGGATACATGGAATACATTGTGAACATCCCCAAGTGAAGGTGGCAGAGCAAGCATGTAGGCTACTGAGCCAACCTGGGATAAGATCTC
>NW_024868653.1:0-6977 GCF_013358625.1 Macadamia integrifolia | reverse complement strand
CTCTTCTCACATTCCTCTACCCAGTCGAATTTCACACCCTTTTTAGTCAACTTGGTCATTGGTGCTGAGATCCGAGCAAAATTCTCAATGAAGCACCGGTAATATCCAGCCAAACCCAAGAAGCTTCTAATTTCAGTAACATTCTTGGGGCTTTCCCATTCCACTACTACTTTCACCTTATCAGGATCTACTTCGATTCCGACTTTAGACACTACGTGCCCTAGGAATCCAACTTGTTCAAGCTAGAATTCGCACTTGTTATACTTGGCAAACAACTGTTGCTCTCTCAACCTCTGTAACACCATTCTCAAGTGTTGAGTGTGCTCCTCTTCAGTCTTGGAGTAGATCAAGATGTCGTCAATAAAAAAAATTACCCATTTATCAACCACATCCTGAAATACTCGATTCATTAGATCCATGAATGCTGTCGGTGCATTGGTTAACCCGAAAGATAACACTAGGAACTCATAGTGGTCATATCGAGTCCTAAATGCTGTTTTGGGTATATCACCGCTCTTTATCTTAAGCTGATAATAGCCGGACCGAAGGTCTATCTTTGAAAATACTCTGGCTCCCTGCAACTGGTCAAATAAATCATCAATGCGTGGTAATGGATGCCGGTTCTTAATGGTTAGCTTATTTAACTCCCGGTAATCTATGCACATACGCAAACTGCCATCCTTCTTCTTGACAAACAACACCGGGGCACCCCAAGGTGAAACACTTGGGTGAATAAACCCCTTTTCTAGTATTTCCTGCAACTGCATCTGCAACTCCTTCAATTCAGCTGGTGCCATCCTGTATGGAGCCTTAGATACCGGAGCTGCTCTAGGAGTCAAGTCTATGGCAAACTCCAACTCTCTATCAGGTGGTAAATGCATCAGATCATCTGGGAAAACGTCGGGAAACTCTTTCACCACCTTTACTTCTCCTAGAAGTGTAATCCTCGCATCAACATTAAGTACCGATGCTAAGTAACCCTGACATCCATTTTCTAGTAATTTTACCGCTTGAAGAGCAGAGATGAGGACCTTCTTCACTCGTTTCATTGTATCTGCTCGGTATACCAATTCTTTCCCTTCGTCATCTGTCACCCTAATCAGCTTTTCAGCACAGATCACATTAGCTCGATGAGCCGACAACAAATCCATACCCAATATAACATCAAAATTCTGCATATTAAACTTAATGAGTTGTGCATCAAAGTTCTTTCCACTAATTTCCACTGGGCACGGCCCATATACTTCCCTCAACTGTGTAACTTTATCAGTAGGCATACTAACAATCATTCTGTGATCTAGGATCCTGGGTGGCATCCCAAGTTTCTCTACAAATCTCTTAGATGCGAATGAATGAGTAGCTCCTGAATCGAATAAGACATAGGCTGGTATGCCTGATATGGGTAGGATACCTAGTGTAACAATGCATATAATTTCAGCAGGTCATCAATATTAATCATAATAAATTTCTTAATTTAAAATGTACCTGCCACTACTTCTGTACTGGCATCAGCTTCCTCAGCTGACAGAGCATACATCCTCCCCTGTGGTTGATTCCCTCGAGCTAAGGGAGGTCGGTACGTAGTGGGCTGACTGGAGGGCAAGGCTGGTCTGGCTCGACAATCTTTCGCATAATGCCCATATGAATGGCAGTTAAAGCAACGAATCTAAGACATCGGAACTGGGGCGGGGCCCCTCTGCACTTGACCCGTTGCAGATGGAGGTTGAGGTGGCCTTGGAGCTGTAGGTGCCACACTAGTGTTCGGGCGAAAAGAGGTGGAACCCGAACCACCAACTGGTCTAGGAGGGTAGCCAGATGGCCTATAGGGCTGCCTATACATAGGCCCAGAACTGTATGATCCGCGGTATGCCTTGGAGGAGTTTTCCATATCCGGAAATGGGTTTGTTCTCTTCCACAGTCCAGGGGTGAGGGACTGTTCTCCCTTCTGCTTATCCTCCATTGTCTTGGCCTTCTGCACAATCTGGCCATATTCTGTCAAATCCAAGACCTCAAGCACAGACCCAATAGATGCTTTTAGGCCTTTTAGGAACCTTGCTGCCTTCTCTTCAGCTGTCCTCATATGCCTTGGGGCAAAATGGAACAAACTCTCAAATTGTTGTTGGTACTCAAGGACAGTCTTACCTCCTTGAGTTAAGGCCATGAACTCAGTCTCCTTGCGGTCTCTAAAGCTGCAAGGATAGTGGTTGTCCAAGAACAACTCCTTGAACTGCTCCCAAGTGGGTTCTGGATGGGTAGCCAACAATATGGGCTTGGAGGCTTGCCACCAAGAATTTGCCTCTTTCTTGAGTTGCAACCCAGCACAAATGAGTTTCTGTGCATCCGTGCACTCAAGCACCTCAAATATCTTCTCTAATTCTTGGATCCATTGGTCCGGTTCCAGAGGATCACTCCCCACCTTAGAGAATACAGGTGGTAAGTTTCTCTTGAATGACTCCACTTCCTTTGACGTATTATTCGTCGGCGGGAAGTTAGGAGCATAAGCCAGATAGTAGGAGTATGGAGGAGGCATCCCATACTGAGGAACACCAAATGGTGGAATTGGAGGTGTACTCCCCACTTGGGGTCCCGTTCCCGACCCTACAGGCGGGTCTTGTGGAGTGAGTACCCGAGGAGGTTGACCCGGTTGAGAAAAGTCCAACTGTTGCTGAATAGCAGTCATAAATGCTTGTTGTTGCTGAAGCATTTGTTGCTGAAAAGCCTGTTGTGACTGCTGAATTATAGTAGCAACATCTCTCGGTGTGATAACCGGTGGAGGGTCTGGGAGTGTATTCATAGGTGGGTCCCCATGTGCCCCACCCTGACTAAGGGTCTCTGGAGGTGGTGGAGGTGAGATTTTCCCCACAGAGCAGGACCTCCTGGGATTTTGTGGTCGACCGACCAGACAAGGACCCCACGAGGTACCTCGGGCATTACTACCGGATCTAGTACGTACCATCGTATCCCTGTACTTGGAACATATCACACACCATATTGGTTAAACACCGGAGAATTGATTTCGGCACACAATTATATGCCATCACATAAGGTATTGTAGTGTATAATAGTCCACAATAAATCGTAACTTAATTTCCAAGATACAGGGCTAATGCCCCAACAGGTACGTCAATGGTCCCACTTGACCATAACACATTTATATAGGAATAATATCAATAATGAGAATCAATGTAGTCATGCTAGGAGGAGAGAAGGGGAAAAAATCTTCAAGATTTCCCAATTTTCACAACCGGTGGGCTGCACCAGCTGGTAGGGGCCCACCGGTCCTAGTGCCTCAAACCGACGGGTGGCATCGGCGGGTAGGGGCCCACCGGTCGGACCCACCGGTCCTGCCCGTGTAAAAACACGAACAGGGCCTGTAGGGCCCTGTTCTGTCTTGTCTCTTCCCCAACTCCTTTCTCTCTCTCCCTCTCTTCCTTGGGCGATCTTGGAGGTCTCCTCGGCGCTTCTACTCGCGAGTCTACTCATCAACTCGACGCTTTTGAGAAGGTTCAACTCTCCCTCTTTCAAGTAAGTTTTTCTTCTCCTCTTTTCCAGAATTTCCACTTGGGGTAGAAATGCATGTGTAAGCTTTACTTTAGGTTTTCTTTCCATATTTTTCTCCATAGAATAGTATTGCCATGTGATTGTGATGTTTCTACTGTGGTCGTTTGTAGTTTATTAGGATTTTATCCCTTCATTTGGAGAAAACCCCAAATCGTGCCCTAGGTTTCCAAATTTGGGGATTTCTTAAATTTTCGATCCTTTTCTCCAATTGATGATTCCTTTGTGATGCACTACACTTGCTTTATGATTAGCATGCTATAGAATTCATGAATTATCCATTATACTTGGAATCCCCATGTATTTCCATGAAAAACCCCTCTTTTTTTTTGTATTGGTTTCCTTGACCTTCATCACGTACTCGTATTCATGGACTTCCATAATCTAATTGGGTATATTTTTGTACTCTCATGATCCCGCTACCATGGTATTTTGTTATAGATCTAGGGTTTCAAGCTTTTACTCCATTGTGAATGAGTTTGCGCGTTGCAATTGAATCCTCTCATGTTAAATATGCTCTTTGCTGTCATTTTACTGTTTTGGCATATTTCCCTGCTTCATCACCTACCGTGCATCATATCCATTAGCTCCCTATCAATTCTAGCTTGTCGCCGTTCCCATTTTGTGAGTATTTGGGTTTTGGGTTTCCCTTCTTTTTCTGTTATCATTTTCCTTTCTGTACTCACCCTATTTTCTTTTCTTCTTGCCAGGATGTCATCTCGCACCGGCAAAGGACCATCTTCCTCTGGCGTACGACATAAGACCACCGCTACTAAGCGGAAGAGTGCTGAGACTAGCTCTTCAGTCCCTCGCATAGGGAGACCCGGACCTACCCGGTCTGACCCTACAGATTATGATGAGGAGCACTTCCTTAGTGTAGAGGCAGCAGCCAACTGGCCGATCTTCCTGAAGAGGTCAGTGATGATGGAGAAGACTGTGGTAGTCGACGACTTCCATAAGGCTCGGCTTCAGGAGAGGTTCTCAGCATTGGGCTGGGATTCTATCCTTCACGTAGACCGACCATGCTACGAGCAGCTAGTCCGCCGGTTCTACTGCAACTTGGAGGTGTCTTATCCATACGGGGAGTTCACCATAAGCAGCTTGATGAAGGGTGTAGACATCCAGCTGACGGTGGGTACCTTGGCCAGCATTCTGGGCATATCGACGGCTAGGCACTGATACTACAGTCCTCCCAGGTGTAAGCCTCTGGGACCATTCATGAGTTTGGAGGCGTCGAACTTCATTTACGAGACTATCTGCGGTAGCAGTACCCGTTCGGAGTCCGAGACGTCCTTCTACCCCGAGGTTCGTCTATTTGCCCGGTTGGTCCAGTTCAACCTGCTCCCCAGAGGAGGTCATCGGAACCAGGTGGGTTTCATGGCGGCTTTCATTGCGTTCTGCATCTACACGGCCGCAGAGGGAGGTAGCGAGCACTTATGCCTTCCATACATCATCCTCAGGACGATGGAGCACCACACTTCCCACCCTGAGGATAGAGGATTCCCCTATGGCAGGATCCTCACTAGGATCTTCGAGTTCTTCGGGGTGGACTTGAGCGGCGAGGAAGGGAAGACTCCGGCTGATAGGTTCAACAGGAGTAACCTCCTGAGGATGGGTCTCCATACCCTCATGGATACACCCCCGAGATCAGGAGCTCAGAGAGGTAGGGGTAGGAGGGCTGCCCCTATGGAGGATGTCCCAATGGAGGAGGAGTCCAGCGGGGAGGATGAGGACTACGTTCCTCAGGACGAGGAGGAGGATCTGGTGGGTGGTGGCATCCCTGAGGAGGCGCCTCAGGAGTGAAGAGGCCCTGGTCCTAGTTCCTCCAGAGCTGCAGCCTCACCACATAGAGCCCCACCACTTGGGAGTGGTGCATACAACTTCGAGGGCATGATGTCCTCCATACGGGCCTTGCAGGATGGCCAGGTTCAGCTACTGAGACAGCTGGATGAGAGTGCCTCCAGGGAGGAACTCATCCTGGAGAGGTAGGCTACTTTCGAGAGCTCCTTTCTCCAGCTAGGCCAGGACTTGAGCCCCACGGCTAACGCCATGTCTGCCGACTTTGGCCGACTACGGAGGGCAGTATGGCTAGTGAATGCGAGATTCGATTACTACGACCACTGCCTCGACGTCAACTCTAGGCCTCCGGCGAATGTGGTGATCATCGATGACGACGACGATGACCAGTGAGGGCTTAGCTCACCCACACCAGCTGTTTATCCATTTTCTCTTTTTTGTAGACCTTATTGTATACTTCATTTATTCTCATTCCTTGTATTTGTACTATAACTAGAATCATTTGTGGAATAATATATTTTGATAGTGATCATTTTGTGGTGGAATCAAATGTTGAAAACTTGTGAAGTTTAGTTATGGTGTATTTTTCTATTTGTGATCTTTGTCATATCATGTTATCTATTGTTTATCAGGTATTTGTGTGTAAATTTTTGAAAATCCCAATTTACGCCATTATGCTATCGAAATTTCGTCAACTAGGACCCTAGAGGTTATAACACCAACCTAATTACCTTTTATCTATACTCACGTATGCCATGAATGCAACATATAATGCAACCCTTTTTAATACTCCATTCTTTGGCTTTTACTCTTTAAAGCTTTTACATTAACCCAACCCTATTTCCCTATTATAGAGTCTACGGGATTCTAATGGTATGCTGTGAGTGGAGCAGAGCATCACGCTCTGATACCACCGTTGTCACACCCCGTTCTCACAAAACCGGGCCAGTGACCGGGTTAACACCGGTTAACCCAAACCTGCTAGGATCATCAGATACTGTATTCCACCATAGCATACACACAACAGGCGGGTTGTCTGGCCCATCGGTCCTACCCACCGGTTTGGACCGACGGGTAGGGGCCCACCGGTTGGGCCAGGGGCCCCTGCTAGGACCGACGGGTAGGGTGGCCTGCCGGTTAGCCCACCGGTTGGGCCCACCGGTTGGGCCCGAAGCCCCCCTGCCCTCTCAGGTGGGTGCCTACAGGCGGGTAGGGGCCCACCGGTTGCACCCACCGGTCTTGGCGGGAAAACTACCGTTTCTTCCCAACTTCCTCCATTCTTTGGGGATTCAAATGGGGGCTTTTCCCAACCCATTCTTCACACTTTCAAGTCTTATAGGATGGCTCTAACCTAGATCTAGGTTAGATTCAAGTGATGGGAAACCATCTTACCTTCTTTGCTCAAGAACAACTTCAAACCCTCCAAATCACTTCAAAACCACAATGCTTCTTCCACCTTGTCAATATCTCTTCAAATCCTTCAAGATCAACACATAAATCATCTATTAAACCTTAGATTCATCATTTCAAAGGGGATTTACAAGATCTCAAGAAACCCTACTCGAATCAAGGGTTTAAGCTTGGGTATGGTGAATGTTCAAAGAACCCAACTTTGCTTACCT
>NW_024868652.1:20718-74238 GCF_013358625.1 Macadamia integrifolia | reverse complement strand
CTTTGTATGATTTGGACAATATTTTAGCGATGATGTGGAGGAGAGAGAAGATTTGGACAATCTCTATTTCTCCCTTTTTTTTCTTTCCTTTTTTTTTCTTCTCTTCTTGCTTCCACGATTTTCCTTGCTTCTAATTTGATGTGGAAATTCCCTCCATGCCCTTAGTGCTTTAAGTGAGTGAAAAGCAGGAAATCTTCAACAAAATTCTCTAAAAAAAAAACCATGAGATTCGAACTTGTGACCTCTTGGTTAGCAAGGGAATTTTGTACACCATAGCTCACCAACTACACTAGGTAGTTGTTGTTACCAAAAACGAATCTTCAATCAATTAAGGATGTGATCCATCGATCCTTGTTGGCATTTAGAATATTCCTTGTACCTCTGGGACAATTGCAAACGGGCTGGTTCTACATCTCGGTTCAGTTTTGATCCATTATTCTTTTTCTGACCTAAAAGAATAATCATTTGTACAGGTGACCAAACGAATGTGTACTTTTAATTGAACATGTCCATCTTGCTCAGAATTTCGTCCTCTTCGCAATCATGAAAGAAATAGGACCTCTTTACGTGTAAAATTGAAGATATAGCACCCGATAGTCCTTAAGGCCTTGAAAATATAAAACCTGCAAAAAGAGAATAAAACCCAAGGTAGCTCCATTCTAAATATGTAAAATGCATGTTTTACTACCCTAGATTTCACACATAAATGTGCTCATCAAGTGGTCATAGAGATGAAGTCTCCCCATTTCATGCTTATCTCACCTACTGTGTTTGCAAGACTGTAACCGTCAACCTTCCCTATATTCTGCTCAAAACCATGATTACCCATGGTGATAGACTTCAAAAGGGAAATCTTCCCTATGGAAGGATGATTTGCCAAATCATGGACTACTTTCATGTAGATTTTTCTGGCGAATCATTTGACCCGTTCCCTCAAGAGATCAATCTTTCCACTATTCACAAGATGCATATTCTTCCCCAGCAGCCCACAAAATCCAAAAAGACTGCTACTGGATCCAGCCAGCCACAGAAACCAGGAAGTGATGAGACATCAGCCTATGCGACCATTGCTGATCTTCAGAAAGTGGAAAACATCATCCTTGCCTAGTTGGCAAAGATGGAAAGAGAGCATAATGAGATCCTTAAGCTCCTACGCAACGACGACGAAGATGAAGATGACGAAGAGGCGGACATGGAGGATGAGGATGCAGCGGAATAGGAGTTATTTTAACTTCGTGCTTGTTCAGTTGTTTATTTTTATACTTTTGACATTTATGAAAAGTTGAACTTATGATACTTTTCTATGTGGCACATACTCAGGGGGAGTATTTTAATCTCTTGTGTCGTTTTGATTCCCTTTTTGCTGTTGAAAAAAGGGGGAGAATATTTATTCCTGAACATGATAGTATGACAGTATCTCTTGTGTTTATGGAAATGACTATCTTTAATTGTTTATGGAAATGACTTTATCTATCCTTGTTTATTTTCTGGCTCTGAATTACATTATCCTATTGATCTTTACATAGAGATAGTCAAATTATTTCTTGTATTTGGTTTCATTGTCTATGTTTGTTTGTCATCACCAAAAAGGGGGAGATTGTTGGGAAACATGTCCACACTCCTTGCTATGTTTTGGTGTTAACAAACAAACATATATCTTTAACTTGGTTTGATAAAGTGTGATTAGCTTGAAGAAAGTGTAATTAGCTTGAAGAAACACTTAGAAGGTCGAATCAAGACATGAAGCTTAAAGACATGGAATAGCAAACAAGAAGGAAAGAAGATGAAGTGCCAAAGAGTGGAAGGTTCAACTGAAGAAGAAGACCACTAGAATAGATTAGTTATTTTTAATGTAATTTATAATTCCCACATACATATATGCACTCACCTCATGCATGTGCATTGCATCATACTAGAATGACCATGGAGCATACCTTAACCAAGTATGGAAAGTCTCTAAGTGGTGTGAAACACACATTAACCTGACTCAAGGGTATTTTAGAGAATCTTAAAATTAGTATCAGGAGATGAAACCTTCATAGAAGTTGTAGGAAATTGAGCTGTGATTCGAACGCAACTGATCTCAAGTCAATCCAAGGTCGGATCGAATAGTTATGGTCAAAACACTGACAACTGGTCAGTATGACAGCATTCTGTCAAAACAGAGCATATCATGTTGGCGGTCGACCGGCTAGAAGGCCCGGTCGATCGGAACTATCCCAGACCATAGGCGGTCGACCGGATGAAAGTCTCGATCGACTAATGACTGCTTAGAAGTGCCCCAACGGCTATATTTTGCCTTCAACGGCTCTTGGCGGTCGACCAGCTACCGATGGCGGTAGACCGGTGGTCCCAGAATATGTCCGTTAGAGCCTGATTTCCTGCCTAAAATGCTTTACTAAGTTCACCTATAAATACCCAAACCACTCTTAATTAAATATTCATTAAGAAAGAGCTTTAAGAGCATTATTAAAAGCATTCAAGAAGTTTATTTCTACTTGAGTTGTTCTATTACACAAATCCCAACAAAAGGCTCAAGTCTTAATCAAAGTCCTCTACTCTCTCCTATGCAAGTCAAAGCCATAAGAGAGGACTTTACAAAAGGTGCATCATTCATCATTTATTATTCATTCTCATCATTTGCACCACACTTGAGGTATTCCTCTTATTCCACTATTTCTTATTTATTTCTGTTTTTACAATTCTAGACTGTACTTAGGATTATAAGGATTCTCTTATCCTAAAAAGAGAAAGGTCTCTCTTTACCTCTAAAAGAGATTGTAAAGGTGTCTCTTTGCCTGGAAAGGGGATTTGTAAGGATACTCTTATCCGTGAAAAAGATTGTAAAGGTTTTCTTCCCTACCTACTGTACTGAAAGGGAGAACTAGTGGAATACCTTACAAGAGGATTCTTATAGGGAGTGGACTAGACTCGAATTGAGTCGAACCACTATAAATCTTGTGTTGTGGTTGTTCTTGTTTTATTTTCTCTGCATTATTTTAACTTGCAGTCACACTTGTGACCTATTTATCCAAAAGAGTTAAATTCCACTAGTATAACCTATTCACCCCCCCTCTAGGTTATTTCACGTGCTGCTCTGAAACTCTTTGATAGTTCGCGCTGAGGATGGGACCGAGATGAGCTGACTTTATCACAAGATCGAACGACAAGACTTATGGGAAATATGTACACTAGTTATAGGAGAAGGCGGTGGAGAATTAACGGCTAGATCTTGTCGAAATCAACGGTGGACAGGAGCGGTCTCTTTGCCTGCCCGAGGTGAGATAATGGCTCTGAGACATATGGCATAACGAGCTCATTTCACATCGAGTGGACTGCACATGATCGAAAATGTCAGTGGCATTTAATGCCCTAGCTATCTGAGTCGAAGTTCTAGAGCGGGGGGCTGGTGATGAGGGTATTTCTTCCCAACCGCGGCACGGGCAAGGACCGGTCTTGACCAATGCTGCACCTTAGCCCTCCATCATGTTGTGCTTCCACCTTAGCCCTCCATCATGCCGTGCTACCACCTTGGCCCTCCATCAGGCTATGCTGCCACCTCGGCCCTCCATCAGGCTATGCTGCCACCTAGGCCCTCATCTATTGCGTTAGCTGGTTCCTTCGCCTTCGTAAAGCCTGGAGCCCTGTGCCGAGCTGAATATTGTACTGGAGGGGGCATCTCCTTCCCTTGCTTGCCCCAAATAATAAGGGGCGAGGACTTGTTGCCCGCGCCAGTGGGAGGGGTGACCTTCACACCTGGGTTGGGGCTCGCCATGGCCTTGCCCTTGTCACCGGCCTTCTTGATAGCCTGCTCGGCTGCATCTTTCTTCCTCGCCTCCGCTGCCACTATGGCCCAGGCCTTGTTGTCTATCTTCACATTAACCACTGCAAGAAGAGAAAGAACTGAGCTTTATCACCTCAGCCCTCCATCAGGCCGTGCTTCCACCTCGGCCCTCCATCATGCCGTGCTTCCACCTCGGCCCTCCGTTAGGCTGTGTTGCCACCTTGGCCTCCATCAGGTCGTGCTGCCACCTCGGCTCTCCATCAGGCCGTGCTACCAATCACCTCGGCTCAGCACAGTCAAGTAAGGCACCCAGAAACATGCTCTCATCCACTCCTGCATTCAAGGAACGTAATCCCTGATCACGGGGGTAAGACTGTATCCACTACACGTCATCAGAGGCGTCCACCCCTCTCACGACTTGCACCTCTGAGATCAATGGGGAATATTCTAAGAATATTCCTTATAGCTCGGAATATTCCCAGAATCACAGAACCACTCCCCTCAAGGACTCTATGCCTGAACAGGACTCTTCACAATCGGCTACCACTCTCCCTCCATCAGCAGCCTATAAATACCATGGTAAGCCTCCATCAAGAGTGATCGATCACTCACTTCTTCTTTTACTGGAAAAGCTCTCTTGAGCATCTGTTGTGGAAAGATCTGACTTAGGCATCGGAGAGTCCCCTATCGGATCAGTCCGGCTCTCCCCTGTCATCTCTTCTGTGTAGGTCAGCTAGAGTACCAGGAACTGCAGGGAAGGTCATTCGATCAATTTTTACCACATCACTAACCATTCGTTATCTAGGAATTTAAATACTCAAACCACATAAATAAAAAGTAAAATAAAATGACTAAAATAAAATAAATAAAATATAAGGGGAATAAAGCTAGAGAGAGGCACACAAGTAGGTATCTCTACTTAGCCCAAGGGATGCACCGCCAATAGTAGGAGCTTTCCTACTTGACCAGAGAGTAACTCTTACAAGGGATTTTCTATATCGCTTTAGGGAAAGGGAGGAAAAGTAAATAACTAAAAGTAAAGGCAATAAAAGGATGGTTCTATGGCTAGGAGGGGGCAAAGCCAACACATCATCTAGCCAAGAACCTTGGGGTGAAAGGGAAAACAACAAAGTAAAACTGAAATTAAAAACCTAAGTTAAGAATGATGGGTAGTAAAAAGGAATGAGAGGCGGGATGAGAAGACTTATGAAGAAGCCTATCTACCTGAACTTTAATACTTGAATGAAACTTCGTTGTTTCTTGGTTGATTTGAAATAGTACCTCAGGAATTGACCTGAGCAACCCCGGATCCCTGCTAGTAAGCTCCCAAAAAAATCAAAAAAACCAAAAAAATCAAAAAAATCAAAATAATCAAGAAAAAAAAAGAGTTTTCTATCCATTCTTTTGTGCTTGTTTTACTCTAGTTGTGGGTAGTTTTCTGTTACATGAGTGTTAGGTGGGTACGTAATACTAAGAATCGGTTAGAAAGAAGAGATCGAACAAGTAGTAACCTTATACATTTGCTCTCTTTAAAACCTTTCAATATGGGAGACCAACATCAAAACCCTTCACCTAAATCTCTGAAAGATAGGTTCAACACTAATAGAACAGCCCAACCTTCCTGCATAGTTCTACCACAAGCCCCGGGCAATAATTTTGAACTCAAACTTCAATACATCACTATGCTGCCCTACTTCCATAGGTTGACCTCTGAGGATGCATACCTATTTCTAAGGGAATTTGAAGAGGTATGTGTTCTAATTAAGATCCAACTGCTTTCTGATGATGCCGTTAAGCTTAGGTTTATCACTTTTGCATTAAAAGGCCAAGCTAAGAAGTGGTTGTATGGGTTACCCACAAATTTCATAACCTCGTGGGAATAGTTCATAGTTGTCTTCCTAAAGAATTTTTTCCCAACTCACAAGACCAATAAGCTTAGAAGTGATATCCTTTAGTTTAGGCAAAAGCCTAGTGAGTTCTTTTCCAAACTTATGGAGAGATTCAAGGATCTACTTCAAGAATGCCCTCACCATGGCCTAGACTTATAGCATTTATGTCAAATAATTTACGAGGATATTGATTACCCAACTAAATAAATGATAGAGTCTATGTGCCCTGAGGGATTCACATCCTTTACAGATGAAGGAAAGGCATGGGAATTCTTACTTGACTTAGCTGACAAAACCCATGAGTGGGAATCAATCCAAGAGAGTGAAAGAACCATAGGGGGAAAAAGATATTTTATGGATGGGATAGTAGCCAAGGAAGCCCATTTGGATAGCCTAATCAAGAGAATTGAGGCTATTGTTCCTAGAGAGCCATCATCAGTTAACTTGGTTAAGATTTGTGCTTGGTGCCAGTCCCCTGGACATGTCATAGAAGAATGCCCCAACACCTCTGGGGGCACTTTTAATGATAGTGTTAATGCCTTATACCAGAATAATTCATATAGTAACATCTACAATCTAGGATGGAGAAATCACCCAAATTTCTTTTAGAATCAGGGCAACCAAGTAGGGCCTTCCAATTTCCATAATCAAGGTCAACCTGGACTCCAAAGGCCTCCCTTTGCACAAGAATCTTTTTTTCAAAATACTTTTCCTAGGTCAAATGTAGGACCTCAGGCTAGTTTTCCTAGGCCCCCTCTCCTATCCTTTTATCAGCAACCCCTGGGTTTACTAACACTGAAGAGGCAAGTAGAATAAGTGACTTGAAAAAAAATATGGCCCTCCTCATGACAAGTCATCAAAATCTTACGAGAAAACTCACCCAAGTTGTCTCAATTATGTGTGAGAGGGAGAAAGGGACTTTACCCAGTCAACCAGAGCCTAACCCTAGGCATCATCAGCCTGTTACTTCACAAACACCAACTAATGCATCACTGAATATAGTACAAGGTCAGACCCAACAAGGGCCCTCTAACCAATATAATGTTGTTTATGCCCTTAGGAGTGGTAGAGAGTACCAACAGAGCGTTCCTAAATCTTCCCCATCTATTTGTGATACCCTACTTTTTAAAACCTGGTTTAATTACACGGTTGACTCGGTTTAACCATACAGGACCTGAATCAGAGAGGGTTAATGCGGGTTCCTTATGGACCATGATGGCAAGGGTGGCTTTGAACATAGGTTGGCCAGACAAGTCCGAGTCAGTGCCAGAGGAGATGGGTGTACCCAAGCCGTGTACATGCACATCTCATAAGGCCATGTACAGGGAATGCTGGTATGTAGCCGTATCCTAAAGTGTATATGTATAATATATCTTGTGCCGAGAGTGAGATACATGTCGATAGTCGAATTCCATCGATATCTCACTTGTTGACTAAGTTTCGACCAACAGGTGGGCGGTCACAGGCGGGCGAATCCGCCCACCTAAGTGACTCACCCATGTGGTTACTAGATATTATCTAAGTATAAAGTGTTTCTCCTTTTCTCATTTAATGCATTAAGGAGTTGGTGAGAAGAGTAAAGAGGAGAGAGAAAAGAAAGGAAGAAAAGAGAACAAAGAAGAAGAAAGGGAAAGAAAGAGGAGGAAGAAATGGTCTTGAGCGACATCGAGGGTTGATCTACTCATTCTGACACCGGAAAAATGATCCCCAACACGAGGCCTATGATTTGAGGTGAGCGAAGGCTACACTTCTTAAACTTTCACCAAACCCCAAGTGAGACCCTTAATTTGGGTAGAGTTCCTTGGGATCTTGTAAATCCCATTTGAGATGATGAATCTAAGGTTTAATAAATGGTCTATGTCTTGATTTTGAAGGGTTTAAAGAAGTGTTTACAAGATTTGAGAAGCATTGGTGATTTCTTGAGCTAAAAGGTGATTTCTGGGGTTTTGGAAGAGTTCTTGAGCAAAGAAGGTAAGATGGCTTTTCAATCCTTAAATCTAACTTAGATCTATGTTAGAATCATCTTATAAGACCTTAGATGTGTGGAAAATGTGATTGGAATAGCCCCATTTGGTTTCCCCAAGGTTTGGGAACATTTCAAGGAGGAAAGCAGATTTCCACCCCCACAGGTGGACGAGGACCGGCGGGCGAAGCCACCCGCCTGAGGGGGCAGCACCTCTGTTCCCATCGGTGGGCGAGGATCGGCGGGCAAACCCGCCTACCTGAGGGTGCCCGCCGGTTGGACCAGTGGGCAAATCTTACCCGCCTGAGAAGACCGACGGGAAAGGATCGGTGGGTGAACCCACCCACCAGAGAAGATCGGTGGGAGAACCCACCCTCTTGAGAAGACCGGTGGGCAAACCCGCCCACCTGAGAAGACCGGCGGGCGAAGACAGGCGGGTTGTCTGGCCCACCTATTGGCCCCCCAATGAGATTTTTGTGTCAGAATGGGTCCAAAACGGACGGGCAATCTTCTTTTATGATTTTAAACATGATTTAAACATCAAAACTTGCTAGTTTTGACCCCAAATTGGTGAAATACTAACCCCATTAGCTAGAATTTACGTTTTTCGTGCCGGATCTCACCAGTACTGAGCGTGAGCTTTTGTACACAACAGGTAAGTGGGGAGAGGACATTTGACTTTATTTTAAGGCTTTTTTTGCATCATTCAATTATATCTAGACTAGCCATGTCATCATGCAAATTGTGTGTAGATTATTCATCCTCATACGATTATGATATGTGTGTTGTGTTTTACATTCTTAATGCTAAATGATTGATGTGCTTATATGATGAACGGTTGGATTACTGTGCATGATGCATTATTAGACTAGATGCCGTAGTTGGAATGGAAACAAGTGCACTGGTGGCCCGTGATATGGGACGCGGTGGTACTATGCAATCGTACTTGTCATATAGGAGCATGCGGTTTAGGATTTTCATTCCCTGTGTGACGACCCTTCCCAACAGGGGTTGAGGTGTTGGGTTATCACTTGGGGGGAAGCAGTGGTCATGATTGTCGGGCCGCTGTGGCGGTTAGACATACGCCTGACTGATCATTAGGACAGTTGACAACCTCAGTGGTATATTCAAGAGGGCCAATCGTACTTCTTTTAAATTGCTGAAGTCAGCACCTTTATTTTTCTGTCATTTACTTTTATGTTGAGAGCCGGTGGTCGGCATACTTTACTTTTCTGAGTACTCACGATGGACCTTCTCCGACAACCCTATGGGCGTATCGCGGGATAGAGTTCGTGGCTCGTACCCGAGGCATACGCGCACTGTGGTTGTAAGTAGCACAAAACCAAAGACTTAATAATGTTGTTTAGGTGGATAAGATTTAAAATGAATTGCATAGCATATAGTGCATATGGATGTGATTGTTGTGTGGTCTTTCTTTTCACTTACTGAGCTAGTGAGCTCATCCCACGTGCGCGCCTCTTTTAGATGATTTTGCAGGTCACCAGCATTGAAGTTCAAGAGTTGGGCCCCACAGTTGAGTTTTCTAATGAGGATTGGTGGGTCCCTAAAGAGTATAGCACGATACTGATTGCATGTGCGAGGGCTGTGCTGCGGGACCACATCAATGACACCATATAGGATTTTTTTTTATTCTTTTAATGACCCCCCTTTTTGTGTACTTGATACGTAAATTGTTATTCTTTTTGTGTAAATATCATGCCTACGGGCCCACATGTACTTACCTATATACTATAATTTGGGTATCAAGTATATTGGGGATATTTACAGATAATTTAAGTCTTCCGCTGAACTTTTGAACACTTAACTTAGATGTGGGTATGCTGTGGTGGGGTACTGTATTAGATGATCCTGGCAGGTTTGGGTTGACTGGAGTTAACCCGGTCACCGGTCCGATTTTGTGTGAACGGGTGTGACAACGGTGGTATCAGAGCATGATGCTCTTTCCTCTCTCAGTATACCATTTAGACCCCATAGAATCTAAAATAGGAAATGGGGTTGGGTAAATATAAAAACTTTAAAGAATTAAAAGCCGAAAAAAATGGTTGCATTTAATTATTGCATTTAATGGCATGCATTAGAGAAAGCTTGCTTGGGATAAATTAAAGGCTAGTTATTTGATTTCATAAACCATCGAGTACGGATTTAACGAAATTTTGGCAGCATAACAACGCTAAAACAAGATTTTCTAAATTTTTTGAACATAAGCACCTGATAGACAACATATATATACGAATAAGCATAATTACAACCTAATTACAATAAGTTTATCAAGCAGACAAAACTAACCACAAGTCACCAACAACATCATAACACCATACTAGCAAGTCCAATTACAGAGAAAAGTACAAAAGAAATATAGTCCACCATAAACACATAAACAACATAGAGACAAGTAAAAAGCTGATTAGGATAGGCAAGCTAAGTCCTCAGAGACCCTTGTCATCGTCTAGCTCTACTACTCCATGCCTCCTAGGCCTCGATCTAACATTGAGCAGATGGTCGTAGTAATCAAACCTTGAATTCACTAGTTGCACATCCCTCCGGAGTCCGGTAAAATCCATAGAAATAGCGTTCGCCATTGTGTCCAAATCCTCGCTCAATCTTAGGAAGGAAATCTCTAATGTAGCCTGCCTTTCTAAGGTATTTTCCTCTCTAGTAGCTCTCTCATCTAGTCTTTTCAGAAGCTGATCTTGCCCATCTTTCAAGGCCCTCATACTAGTCATCATACTCTCAAAGTCAAATGCGCCACTCTCAGGTGGTGGGGCCCTATGCTGTGGGTCTGCAGCCCTAGCAAAGTTAGGATCAACATCTCTCGAGTCAAAAGGTTCCTCCTCGAGGATATCCTCATCCAGAAAATCCTCCTCCTCGAATTGAGAAACATAATCCTCATCCTCCTCACTATTTTCCTCCTCCTCCATATGGACATCTTCCCTGTGGACATTTCCCTTGTTCCTGCCTCCTTGAGCTCCTGCTCTCTGAGGTACATCCATAAGAGCTTGGAGACCCATACTGCGTAGGTTTTCCCTGTTAAATTTGTCCACTGGAGTCTTTCCCTCCTCACCACTCAAATCCACCCCAAAGAACTTGAAAACCCTGGTGAGGGTCCTACCATATGGGAAACCTCCATCCTCAGGATGTGTGGCATGATGCCCCATAGTCTTAAGTATAACATAGGGCAAGCATAAATGCTCAACACCTCCCTCCAAGGCCTTGTGGATGCAGAAGGCTATGTAGGCTGCCATGAAGCCTACTTGGTTCCTATGATCTCCTCTAGGGAGCAAATTAAATTGAACCAAGTGAGCAAATACACGAGCCTCCGGGTGAAATGTTGTCTTGGAATCCGGACGCACCTTGCTGCCACTAATGGTCTCATAAATGTGGTCATGCATATCTGAACTTAAGGATGGGCCCACAAGCTTACTCCTTGGGGGGTTATAGAATTGATGCCCAACTGATGAAATATCTAAAATACTAGCAAGAGTATCCACAGTCAAGCGAATGTTCACCCCCTTTACCATACTGGTGACTGAGTACTCCCCATACTAGTAAGAGACCTCCAAATTATAGTAAAATCTTTGAACCAGTTGTTCATAGCATGGGTGATCAATGTTAAGGATGAACTGCCAACCCAGTGCAGTAAACCTCTCTTGTAGTTGTATCTTGTTTACCACGGTCTTCTCCATCATCACAGACTTCTTTAGAAAGGTCTGCCAATTAGTTTCCGCCCTCAAACTCTATAAGAGTCCCTCATCATAGTCTAGAGGATCTACAGGGGCATGTCCTTGTTGCCTTATGCGAAAGGCTGGGGAAATAGTCCCTACACCCTTCCGTTTTGAAGTTATGGCCCTACGTCTATTGGAAGAAGATGCGGGTTCCTTGCCCTTGCGAGAAGACATCCTAGTAAGAAAAGAGAAGAAATAATGATAAGTAAGGATGTTGCATAACAAAGGAAGCAAATAAGTGGGTGAGCAAGCATATGTAAATGCACCTAAATACATAATGTGGATCATTATAAAAGGACGGGTGGTTAAGCCATGAAGAAATGAATAGGAGGAAACCCCCAAAACAAGAAATCCACTAGCATGTTGCAAAATAGAAAAATAAAAAAGAAGTATAAAGCATGGCAAGAGAGAAGTGATGGAGAGCCTCATAAGAATTTCCTCAAGTGGGGTAATTGGTGTCAGATGATGGAAAGCCCCAAATTCAATGTGCAAGTTCAATCCAAGAGAATGAAAAAAAAATCCCATAATAGTGTAGAACTTGAAGCTTACATGTCAATGATAGTAATGCCTATCATTATACCATCAAGAATATGCAAAGAAATTTTCTATTATAACATTGATGTGCAAGGAATGAGAGAGATCCAAAGTTGTTCACAAGTATGGATTCAAAGTGTAAGACAAACATCATTGCACCAGCAATTAATGGTAAGTGATTCAAAGTTGTTCACATGTATGGAATAAAGTGAAGAGAATCATAGAAACCCCAGAAATTTTTTTCAAGAAACCTAACACAAAAGAGATGGATTTTTATGGAAAAGAGATGGATCTCCATGGAAAAGATATGGGATTGCAAGCATATACAAGTTTTCATGATCTTTCCAACATTGTAAGTTCAAATCAAGGATAAGAAATCTCATTTGAGTTGTTAGTTGGGGAGAAAAGGGTAGAGATAGAAGAAAACCCCAAATTTGGAGAAATTAAGGCACGGTTTGGGATTTTCTCTCATAGATAGGTGGTAAAGCCCAAAATTATGAATAAGTCACAAAGGAAGCATCATGTTCTCTTGGAATGATTATTCTATGGAAAGAAACATAGAAAAAAAAATCAAGTTTTGGGAAATATAAATGGATTCAACACCTAAAATATATGTTCCAAGAAGAGAAATGGAAAAGAGACTTACTTGAGAGTGAAAGGCACTTAGATCTTCCAAAATCCGGGGAATCATTGAGTGAAATCGCGAGTGGACGCACCAAGAAACTCTTCAAAAATCCCCCTGAGTGAGCCAAGGGAGAAGATGGGAGAAATGAGGGGGAAAGGGGCTTAAAAGCCCCTTTACCTTTCTGCCTCGGGTTGGACCGGTGGGCCCGACTTGAGCTGCCCGCCGGTTGCCCGCCAGTGGTAGCCTGTCGATTGGGAAAAAAAAATAATAATAACAATAATATATATAATAATGAAAAAAAAAATCGAGCAGGACCATCGTCCTACTTGTCAAAGCACTAGCACAGTACTTTCGGGGCTAAGCTATGGCTAGATGCAAGACCTCATACACTACAATACCCCGTGTGTTGGCATATGACTATGTGCCTATGTAAATTCTAAGGTACTTAACCAATGTTTTGTGTATGGTATGTTCCAGGTGCAAAGACACGATGGTACACACTAAATCTGGTAGCAATGCACGAGGTACCTCACGTGGTCCTCATCCTATCGGTCCACCACCAAATCCTCGAAGGTCTCATTCTGTGGGGCAAACCCCACTTCCACAACCTCAAGAAACCATTGATCAGGGTGTGGCACAAAGGGACCCACCTTTGACCACACTTCTGGATCCTCCACCTGTCATCACCCCGAGTGATGTTGTGACCATAGTTCAGCAGTCACAGCAAGCCTTCCAGCAACAAATGCTCCAGCAGCAGTAGGCATTTATGGCTGCTATATAGCAATAGTTAGACCTTCCTCAACCCGGTCAACATCCCTGGATAATTACTCCACAAGACCCACTTGTAGGGTGGGTATGGGTCCACCAACTGGAGGAGCACCACTTGGCACGACACTGCATGAGCAAGCCGGAGGTACACCTCCAATTTCGCCACCCAGCACTCCTCCATATATGGTGCCCCCTCCATACCCTTATTATCCGGCATATGCACCCAATTACCCGTCGACGAATAATACGTCAAGGGTAGTGAAATCTTTCAAGAGAAACTTGCCACATGTATTCTCTAAGGTGGGAAGTGATCCTCTAGAGCCGGACCAGTGGATCCAAGAGCTGGAAAAGATATTTAAGGTAATTGAGTGGACTGAGGCACAGAAGCTTATTTGTGCAGGGCTACAACTCAAGAATGAAGCCAACTCTTGGTGGCAAGCCTCTAAGCCTATATTGTTGGCCGCACATTCGGAACCCACATGGGAGCAGTTCAAGGAGTTGTTTTTGGCAAACCATTAGCCTCGTAGCTTTAGAGACCGTAAAAAGACATAATTCATGGCCTTAACTCAAGGGAATAAGACTATCCTTGAGTATCAGCAGCAGTTTGAAAGCTTGTTCCATTTTACCCCTAGGCATATGAGGTCAGCTGAATAAAAAGGCTGTAAGGTTTCTGAAGGGATTAAATGCATCTATTGGGTCAGTGCTCGAGGTCTTAGATTTGACAAATTATGACCAAATTGTGTAAAAAGCTAAAACCATGGAAGATAAGCAGAAGGAAGAATAGTCCCTCACACCTGGATTGTGGAAGATGACTAATCCATTTCCGGACATGGACAATTCATCAAAGGTATGCCGTGGGTTGTACAGTTCTAGGCCTACATATAGACAACCCTATAGGCCATCGGGCTACCTTCCTTGACCAGCTGGTGGTCTGGGCTCTACATCTTTTTGCCCAAACACTAGTATGGTGCCTATAGTCACAAGGCCACCCCGTCCTCCATCTGCATCAGGTCAAGTGCAAAGGGGCCCTGCCGAAGTTTCGGCGTCACAGATCTGTTGCTTTAATTACCATTGGTTTGGGCATTTTGCTAAAGACTGTTGAGTCAGACCAGCCTTACCATCCAGTTAGCCCTCTGTGTACAGACCTCCCCTAACTTGGGGGAATCAACCGCAGGGAAGAATGTATGCCTTATCAGCTGAGGAAGCTGAGGCCAGCACGGAAGTGGTAGCAGGTACATTTTAATTTAAGATTTTTCTTATGCTAAATGTTGATGACCTACTGTACTTATATGCATTGTTGCATTAGGTGTTCTACCTATATTGGGTATACTAGCCTATGTCTTGTTTGATTCAGGAGCTACACATTCGTTCATATCTAAGAGATTTGCTGAGAAACTTGCTATGGCACCCAGGACACTAGATCATGAGATGATTGTTAGTATGCCTACAGGAAAAGTTACACAGTTGAAGGAAGTGTATGGGCCATGCCCAATTGAAATCAGTGGAAAGAAATTGGATACACAACTCATCAAATTCAACATGCAGAATTTTGACGTTATATTAGGCATGGATTGGTTGTCGGCCCATCGAGCAAATGTGATGTGTGCCGAAAAATTAATTAGGGTGACAAATGATGAAGGGAAGGAATTGGTATACCAAATAGATAAAATGAAATAGGCTAGAAAGGTTCTCATCTCCGCTCTTCAAGCGGTAAAGTTGTTGGAAAGTAGATGTCAGGGTTACTTAGCATCGGTACTTGATATTGATGCAAAGGTTACACCTCTAGAAGAGGTAGAGGTGGTTAAAGAATTTCTCAACATCTTTCCAGATGATCTGATGCATCTACCGCCTGATAGAGAGTTGGAATTTGCCATAGACTTGATTCCTGGAGCAGCTCTAGTGTCTAAAGCTTCATACAAGATGGCACCAGTCGAATTGAGGGAGTTGCAGACGCAGTTGCAAGAATTTTTAGAGAAGGGGTTTATTCGCCCAAGTGTTTCACCTTGGGGTGCCCCAGTATTGTTTATCTAGAAGAAGGATGGCAGCTTGCATATGTGTATCAATTACCGGGGAATTGAATAAGCTAACCATTAAGAACCGGTATCCATTGCCATGCATTGATGATTTGTTTGACCAACTACAAGGTGCAAAGGTATTTTCAAAGATAGACCTTAGATCATGCTATTATCAGCTCAAGATAAAGAGCGGTGACATACCCAAGACAGCTTTCAGGACTCGGTATGGTCACTATGAGTTCCTAGTATTATCTTTTGGGTTAACCAATGCACCAGCAACATTCATGGATTTAATGAATCGAGTATTTCACGATGTCCTTGATAAATGGGTAATTATTTTTATTGATGACATCTTGATCTACTCTAAGACAGAAGAGGAGCACACTCAACACCTAAGGATGGTATTACAGAGGCTGAGAGAACAACAATTGTTTGCCAAATATAGTAAATGTGAATTTTGGCTTGTGCAAGCTGGATTCCTGGGACACATAGTGTCTAAGGATGGAATCGAGGTGGATCCTGATAAGGTGAAAGCAGTAGTAGAGTGAAAAAGCACTAAGAACGTTACAAAAATTAGAAGTTTCTTAGGTTTAGCTGGGTACTACCGGCGCTTCATTTAGAATTTTGCTCGGATCTCAGCACCAATGACTAAGTTAACCAAAAAGGGTGTGAAATTTGAATGGATAGAGGAATGTGAGATGAGTTTTCAGGAATTGAAGAAAAGGTTGGTGTTGGCCCCTGTGTTGACCATCCTTGAAGGCACAGGTGGAATGATAGTCTACACTGACGCTTCTAAGGTAGGCTTGGGTTGTGTTCTCATGCAACGCGGTAAGGTGATAGCATATGCATCCCGACAACTAAAGGAATATGAGAAGAACTACCACACTCATGACTTGGAACTAGCCACAGTCATTTTTGCCCTAAAGATTTGGCGACATTATTTGTATGGGGAGAAGTGCGAGATATACAGTGATCACAAAAGCCTTAAGTACTTTTTCACCCAAAGAGATTTGCACATGAGGCAAAGGAGATGGCTTGAGCTCATAAAGGATTATGACTGCGACATTCAGTATCATCCTGGCAAGGCTAATGTAGTGGCAGATGCATTGAGTCGAAAGGCACAAACTGTGTCACTCTCATACTTAGCAGTCAGCCCACCACTCGTACAAGAGGCCATGCTAATGGATGAAACCCTCTAATATGAAGGAGCAACCTTAGAGCTTGAACATCAACTAGAAAACATTAAATGGTTGACTGTATCCCTGGCAGCTCTACAGGTGCATCCGTCTATTAGGCAAGAAGTGATAATGAAACAACCTTTGGATCCTGAGTTGCAATGGATTAGAATTAAGATTCAAGAGCAAATAATGAACGACCCTGATTTCGTTTTAGCCAGTGATGGGGCACTATTGTTTCGAGGTAGGTTGTTTGTGCCTGATGATTTGGAGATACAAGACAAGATATTACAGGAAGCACATAGCTCTGAGTACTCACTCCACCCAGGAAGTACAAAGATGTATAAAGACCTTAAACAAAACTACTGGTGGCCAAGTATGAGAATCACAATAGCACTATATATGGCGACTTATCTTACATGCCAAAAAGTAAAAGCTAAGAGGCATCGACCTTATGGTACTCTTCAGCCACTCCCAGTACCAGACTGGAAGTGGGATAGGATTACGATTGACTTTATCACCGGACTACCATGCACACCTAAGGGGATGGATGCGATTTGGATGATAGTTGATCATCTTACTAAGACTGCTCATTTCATTCCCATTAAGACCAAATTCTCTATGGCCAAGTTAGCACAACTTTATATGGATAACAGAGTGCGCTTGCATGGAGTGCCAGTGAGCATTGTGTCAGATAGGGACCCAAGGTTCACTTCCAGATTTTGGAAAAGTTTCCAGCATGCTTTGGGATCACAATTGAACTTGAGTATTGCTTTCCACCCACAGACTGATGGTCAGTCAGAGCAAACCATACAAATATTAGAAGACATGCTCAGGGCATGTGCAATGAAAATGTGTGGTAGTTGGGAAGAATATATACCCCTTATGGAGTTTACCTATAACAACAGTTACCAAGCTACAATTGGGATGGCTCCATATGAGGCATTATATGGTAGGAAGTGTAGAACTCCTCTGTATTGGAATGAGTTAGGTGAACGTCGAATGTTAGGACTTGAAATGATACAGATGACATATGACAAGGTCGATGTTATTCGTGAAAGGATTAAGGCAGCCCAGTCACGTCAAAAGAGTTATGCAGACACCCGCAGGAAAGACATTGAGTTTCAAGCAGGAGAAAAGGTGTTTCTCAAGATTTCTCTTACTAAAGGGTTGCATAGGTTCCATAGAAAGGGTAAGTTGAGCCTGAGATACATTGGCCCATTTGAGATTTTAACTCGGATTGGCTCAGTAGCCTGCTTGCTCTTCCACCTTCGCTCGAAAATGTTCATAATGTATTCCATGTATCCATGCTAAAGCGATACGTTCACGATCCATTGCATGTATTACCCATGGAACTAGAATATCTAGAAGCTGATATAACCTATAGAGAGCAACCAGCTGAAATCTTGGACCGAAAAGTGAAAACCCTTCGCAACCGCTCCATTTCCTTCGTAAAGGTGCGATGGGCTAATCATTCACTTGAAGAAGCATCTTGGGAGAAAGAGGATGAAATCAAAGCTAAGTACCCTCATCTTTTCGAACAACCAGGTACGCCAATTTCGAGGATGAAATTTTCAAAAAGGGGCGGTAAATGTGATACCCTTCTTTTTAAAATCTGGTTTAATTACACGGTTGACCCGGTTTAAGCATGCAGGACCCAAACCAGAGAGGGTTAAGGAGGATTCCTTATGGACCATGATGGCAAGGGTAACTTTGAACACAGGTTGGCCAGACAAGTCCGAGTCAGTGCCAGAGGAGTCGGGTGTACCCAAGCCGTGTACATGCACATATCATAAGGCCATGTATGGGTAATGCTAGTATGTAACCGTATCCTAAAGTGTATACGTATAATATATCTTGTGTCGAGAGTGAGATATATATCGATAGTTGAATTCCATTGATATCTCACTTGTTGGCTAAGTTTCGACCAACAGGTGGGCGGTCACAGGCAGGCGAATCCGCCCACCTGAGTGACCCACCCATGTGGCTACTAGATATTCTCTAAGTGTAAAAAGTACTTATTGTATTTCAATTTTTCTCATTTAATGCATTAAGGAGTTGGTGAGAAGAGTAAAGAGGAGAGAGAAAAGAAAGGAAGAAAAGAGAACGAAGAAGAAGAAAGGGAAAGAAAGAGGAGGAAGAAATGGTTTTGAGCGACGCCGAAGGTTGATCTACTCATTTCGACACCAGAAAAGTGATCCCCAACACGAGGCCTACGATTTGAGGTGAGTAAAGGCTACACTTCTTAAACTTTCACCAAACCCCAAGGTTAACTCTTGATTTGTGTAGAGTTCCTTGGGATTTGTAAATCCTACTTAAGATGATGAATCTAAGGTTTAATAGATGGTCTATGTGTTGATTTTGAAGGGTTTAAAGAAGTGTTTACAAGATTTGAGAAGCATTGGTGATTTCTTGAGCTAAGAGGTGATTTTTGGGGTTTTGGAAGAGTTCTTGAGCAAAGAAGGTAAGATGGTTTTTCAATCCTTAAATATAAGTTAGATCTAGGTTAGAATCATCTTATAAGACCTTAGATGTGTGAAAAATGTGATTGGAACAACCCTATTTGGTTTCCCCAAGGTTGGAGAACATTTTAAGGAAGAAAGCAGATTTTTTCCCCCACAGGTGGGCGAGGACCGACGGGCGAAGCCGCCAGCCTAAGGGGGCAGTACCTCAATTCCCACCAATAGCGAGGAACGACGGGCAAACCTGCCCGCCTGAGGATGCCCATTGGTTGGACCGGTGGGTAAATCTTGCCCGCCTGAGAAGATTGACAGGCAAGGAGCGGTGGGTGAACCCGCCCACCAAAGAAGACTGGTGGGCGAACCCGCCCACCAAAGAAGACTGGTGGGCGAACCCGCCCACCAAAGAAGACTGGTGGGCGAACCCGCCCACTTGAGAAGACCGGTGGGTGAACCTGCCCACCTGAGAAGACCGGTGGGCGAAGACAGGCAGGCTTCTTTTATAATTTTAAACATGATTTAAACATCAAACTCGCTAGTTTTGACCCTAAATTGATGAAATGCTAACCCCATTCACTTATGATAGGTTCCACTAGAATTTACGTTTCTCGCGTCGGATCTCACCCATACCGAGCGTGAGCTTTTGTACACAACAGGTAAGTGGGGAGAGGACATTTGACTTTATTTTAAGGCTTGTTTTGCATCATTCAATTGTATCTAGACTAGCCATGTCATCATACAAATTGTGTGTAGATTAGTCATCCTCGTATGATTATAATATGTGTGTTGTGTTTTACATTCTTAATGCTAAATGATTGATGTGCTTATATGATGAACGGTTGGATTACTGTGCATGATGCATTATTAGACTAGACGTCGTAGTCGGCTTAGAAATGGGTGCATTGGTGGCCTGTAGTATGGGACGCGGTGGTACTATGCAATCGTACTCTGTCATATAGGAGCATGCGGTTTAAGATTTTCATTCCCTGTGCTACGACCCTTTCCAATAGGGGTTGAGTTGTTGGGTTATCACTTGGGGGGAAGCAGTGGTTACGATTGTCGGGTCACTGTGGCGGTTAGACATACGCCCGACTGGTCATTAGGACAGTCGGTAACCTTAGGGTATATTCAAGAGGGCCAATCATACTGCTTTTAAATTGCTGAAGTCATCACCTTTACTTTTCTATCATTTACTTTTATGTTGAGAGCCGGTGGTCAGCATGCTTTACTTTTCTGAGTACTCACGGTGGGCCTTCTCCGACAACCTTATGGGCGTATCGTGGGATAGAGTTTGCGGCTCGTACCCAAGGCATACGCGCATTGTGGTTGTAAGTAGCACAAAACCAAAGACTTAGTAATGTTGTTTAGGTGGATAAGATTTAAAATGAATTGCATAGCATATAGTGCATATGGATGTGATTGTTGTGTGGTCTTTCTTTTCACTTACTGAGCTAGTGAGCTCATCCCACGTGCACACCTCTTTTAGATGATTTTGTAGGTCACCAGCCTGAAGATCAAGAGTCGGGCCCCACAGTTGAGTTTCCTAATGAGGATTGGTGGGTCCCTGAAGAGTGAGCACGGTGTTGATTGCATGTGTGAGGGTTGTGCTGCGGGACCGCAGCAATGACACCGTACAGGATTTTGTTTTTTGATTCTTTTGATGACCCCCCTTTTTGTGTACTTGATACGTAAATTGCTATTCTTTTTTTGTAAATATCATGCCTGCGGGTCCACATGTACTTAGCTATATACTATAATTTGGGTATCAAGTATATTGGGGATATTTATAGGTAATTTAAGTCTTCTACTGAACTTTTGAACATTTAAATTAGATGTGGGTATGCTGTGGTGGGGAATTGTATCAGATGATCTTGGCAGGTTTGGGTTGATCGGAGTTAACCTGGTCACTGGTCCAGTTCTGTGTGAACGGGGTGTGACACTATTCTCTTGTTAACTCTCCTTCAGTTGAGGACACATGTGTGCCTCTTTTTCCAGGTTCGTCTAATGAACCTAAAGATTCTTTTGAAACTAAAGATGATTTGGTTGAGAAAACCAAAAATGATTCTTCTGAAAAAGGGTAAATCCCTAACAGTCCTTATATTCATCCTATCCCATGTCCTAATCGCTTGGTACACAAAAAGAAGACTGCTTCCATAGATAAAATTTTACAAGTCTTCAAAAAGATAGAAGTGAACGTCCCTCTTTTGGATGCCATATCCCAGATTCTCGCCCATGCAAAGGTACTGAATGAATTGTGTACTCACAAATGTATCACTAGTGTGCCCAAAAAGGCGTTCTTAGCCGGTAACATTAGTTCCATAATTACTCAACCTATAGCAACCAAGTATAAGGATCCAGGGAGCCCTACCATATCTTGTGTCATAGGCAACACCTACATTGAGCATACCTTACTTGACATTGGCACAAGTGTGAATCTTTACCTTACCATGTGTACAAGCAACTTGGATTGGGAGAATTGAAAGCCACTGGAACTACTCTTCAGTTGGCAGATAGGTTTGTTAAGATTCCTAAAGGGATGGTTGAGGATGTCTTACTAAAGGTGGAGGAATTTATTTTTCCTATTGATTTCATTATGTTAGATACCAAGCCCTTCTCAACCAAGGATGAGATCCTAATAATTCTAGGAAGACCATTCTTGGCTACCAGTAATGCATTAATCAACTGCTGAAATGGTTTCCTAAGATTATCTTTTGGTAACCAAACTGTTGAGTTTAACATGTTTAGGATAGGCAAGCAACCACATATGGAAGAAGAGATCAAGATGCTTGAGGATTTTCTGAATTTTTCTGATGATTTAGTTACCAAATTTGATATTGATTTTGATTCAGAATTCTAAGAGTGTATAGATGATTTGAATGATGATAGTGAAAATTTATTTCCTAAAGTCTTGAGCCCTTAGGACCCCTTTCCAATTCCATTCCCAAACCTTTCATAGTTGAGCCCCCAAAGCTAGATCTTAAGGAGTTGCCTTCTAATTTGAGGTATGCTTTCCTAGAGCCTGACCAGACTCTTCCTGTAATAATTTCTTTAAATTGACTTCTAGCCAGGAAGAGGAGTTACTTTAAGTGTTAAAAGATAATAAGGAAGTCCTAGGTTGGATCATGGCTGATATCATGGGTATCAACCCTTCTATTATGCAACATCATATACATCTTATGGAGGATTCCAAACCATCCACAAAACCCGAAAGAAGAGCTAACCTAGTGATGATGGAAGCCATTAATAAAGAGAACCTAAAGTACTTGGATCATGGAATAATTTATCCTATTTTTGACAGCCAATAGGTAAGCCCAGTTCACGTAGTACCTAAGAAGTCTGGTGTGACTGTAGTTCCTAATGCCAATAATGAACTAATTCCAACCCGTGTCCAATCAGGGTGGAGAGTGTGCATAGACTACATGAAACTTAATGTGGCAACCTGGAAGGACCACTTCCCATTGCCATTTATTGACTAGATGTTAGAGAGGTTAGCTGGACATGAATACTATTGTTTTCTTAGTAGATATTCTGGCTATAACCAGATCCCGATTGCTTTAGAGGACTAACATAAGACTAATTTTACATGCCCATATGGAACATTTGCTTACAGGCGTATGCCCTTTGGGCTTTGCAATGCCCCTGTTACATTCCAATGATGCATAATGAGCATCTTTTCTGACATGGTCAAAAAATTCTTAGAAGTATTTATGGATGACTTTTCAATTCATGGGAATATGTATTCTAAATATCTTCATCATCTTTCTCTAGTTTTGAAAAGGTGCATATCTAAGAATTTAGTTTTGAATTGGGAGAAATGCCATTTCATGGTTAAATCTGGTATTTTTTTAGGTCATGTAATATCCAATGAGAGAATTAAGGTAGATAGAGCTAAAGTGGATTTAATTGATAATTTATCACATTCTCAATCTGTTAAGGGCGTCTAATCTTTTCTAGGGCATGCGGACTTCTACAAAAGGTTTATTAAGAACTTTAGTCAGTTAGCCCAACCTCTCACTTCATTACTTGCCAAAGATCAAACTTTTGAGTTTTCTAAAGAGTGCCTAGAATCCTTCAAACAACTTAAGAAGGAGTTGACCAATGCACCCATTGTTCAACCACCTGTTTGGACTGAACCTTTTGAACTGATGTGTGATGCTTCGGATTTTACCATAGAAGCGATTTTAGGTCAAAGGATTGATAAGTTATTCACTGTCATTTACTATGCTAGTAGGACCTTAAATGATGCACAACTTAATTATACAACCCCTGAAAAAGAATTTTTAGCAATTGTGTTTGTATTAGAAAAGTTTCGGTCTTACTTAGTTGGTTCACATGTGGTGGCATATACTGATCATTCTGCTCTCAAATACTTAGTTCAGAAGAAGGATGCCAAAGCCCGTCTCATTAGGTGGGTTTTACTTTTGTAAGAGTTTGATTTAGAAATTAAGGATAAAAAGGAGTTGAAAACCTAGTTGCAAACCATTATCCTGGCTTCCCAATTCTTTAACTGTCAATTCTCCAGTCAATGAGAACTTTCCAGATAAACAATTATTTACAATGTCCAGTGAACCATGGTTTGTTGACATTGTCAACTTCTTAGTTTCAGGTGTGACTCCGGATCACTGGTCCACCCAAGATAAGTATAGGTTTTATTCCCAAGTTAAGCACTTTTTCTGGGATGATCCTTATTTGTTTAAGATATGTCCGGATCAGATTATCCGATGATGTGTTTTTGATCATGAGCAACATTCTATTCTCTCTTTTTATCATGATCATGCATGTGGTGGACACTTTGGACCTAAGAAGGCTGCCGCAAAGGTTCTCCAATTTGGATTTTATTGGCGCACTCTTTTTAGAGATGCTTTTAATTTTTGCAAGGCTTGTCCCGCTTGTTAGTCTTTTGACCGTATTAATAAGAGGAACATGATGCCCCTCAACCCTATTTTGGTAGTTGAGATCTTTGATGTATGGCGCATCGATTTTATAGGACCATTTCTTAATTTCTTTGAGAATTTATACATCCATCGGACTGCATTCAAGACCGACCTTGGCCAGTCTCCCTACCATTTGGTGTATGAAAAAGCCTGTCACTTACCAGTTGAGTTAGAGCATAAGGCCTTTTGGGCCATCAAGAAGCTCAACTTTGATTTGTCTGATGCAGGAATTCATCGTAGGCTCCAACTATCTTAGTTGGAGGAACTTAGGAATTGATGCTTATGAAAGTTCTAGGATTTACAAGGAAAAGACTAAAGCTTTCCATGATAAGCACATTCTGCGTAATTCTTTTGTAATTGGTGATAAGGTCTTACCATATAACTCTCGATTACATCTTTTTCCTAATAAGCTTTGATCCCGATGGGATGACCCGTTTATTATCCATAATGTATATCCCCATGGAGCTGTGGAGATTTGAATCCAAGAACAGGGGTAATTTCGAAGGTTAATGGTCAACATTTAAAACTATTCCTCGAGTTTCCTACTACTGGTAGTGAAGAGGTCATGGATTTCCATGAACCTCTTTACACTGATGATTAACTTTTAATCAGGTATGACTCCCTTGCATTGTCTTCGTTTTAATTCTTTCCATGCATTGAGGACATTGCATGACTTAAGTGTGGCGGAGGGAAACCAATTTTTGCTTTTTCCACTTTGTTTTATTTGTTTTTCTTTTTGTTTTTTTTTTTTTAGCTTGCTAAAGAATGAAGTCCTACTTTGGCTTTTGGCTAATAATCATACCATTCGGTTGTTTCATGTATGAAAATAATTTTTTTGACTAAGATACCCATTTTGAACATATAAAAACTCTGCTGAGAAGAAAGAAACAAGCTTGTGTCTTGAAATGGAACTTTCTTTTGAAAAATAAGAGACCCTTGTTTTATGGTGTTGGACCCGACGTAAGTCTGTGGGTTCCTTGTACTTTTGATTTGGAGTTGAGACATTCTTTTTAATTTGGCATGAGTTGATAAATGCATACTTTTAGATAAAATGTGAAGTGTGGTATAAAGAAGAATAAGAGTTGATTCCCTTGAAACTAGACAGGTCATTGCGCCTCAGGAAGCATGGTGTCTTGATTGAAACTCCTAGGGAGGAAACTTCTGAAAGAACTATAGCATCATTGTCTTTGTGGGCATATGCAAAAAGTGAAGCTACATAGTAACTTGGGTGTCTGGTGTTTGCTCCACCATGTCATTTAGGCCAAAATTAGTGGAGTAGAATAAATTTTATTAAGCGAAAAAAGGAGAAAAAATGTGCAAATGTCATTAATGTTTGCTAATATATTTTGGTCAAAAACACTCCAACGCCTTAGTCATTGGTTCCTTATTTCTTTACAAGTGGTTTTACCTTAAGATAAGGATATTTTGGAAGAGACGAGGTGAGTTCCAAATTAAGAAATATGCTAGTGCCTGGATTTGATAAAGGGTAATAAAAGTTCAAGTGTGGGGGTCCCTTGTAAGAAAAATTATCTTTGCTCCGAATCGGTATGGGCCTTACCTTTAGCCAAGGTTGGGATTTATTTATTCTGAATTTTGGGTGTGTATTCACTACAAACACCCATGAGACACAACTCGTCCACTAGGGGTGACCTAGGGGTTTAAAGGCTTGTTGCACATACTAAGTGCAATCGTGATTCCTACGAAAGTGAGTTAGGTTTTTTATTTTTATTCTTTTTCATTGTATTTTGCTCGAGGACTAGCAAAGTCTAAGTGTGGGAGAATTCTGATGAGCACATTTATATGTGAAATCTAGGGTAGTAAAACATGTATTTTACATATTTAGAATGATCCTACCTTAGGTTTTACTCTCTTTTTGCAGGTTTTATATTTTCAAGGCTTTAAGGACTATCGGGTGCTATATCTCCAATTTTACACTTAAAGATGTCCTATTTCTTTTCATGGTTGCGAAGATGACGAAATTCTGAGAAAGATGGACGTGTTTAATTACAAGTACACATTCGTTTAGTCAATCGTACAAGTGATTATTCTTTTCGGGTCAGAAAAATAATAATGGATCAGAACTGAACCGAGATGCTGAACCAGCCCATCTGCAGTTGTTCCAAGGGTATAAAGAATATTCTAAATACCAACAAGGATCGATGGACCACATCCTTAAGTGATTGAAGATTCGTTTTTGGTAACAATAACTACCTAGCGTAGTTGGTGAGTTGTGATGTGCAAAATCCCTTACTTATTAGGAGATCTCAAGTTCGAACATCTTAACTGCCCATTTGTTGAGGTTTTTATTTTATAAGATTTTCTCTTTCCTACTCATCACTTAAAGGAGGTCGGCCAAAGGGTTTCTTAAGGAGAGAGAAATAAGGAAATAAAGAGAAAAATAGGAAAAATAGGAAAGGGAAAAAAAGAGAAAAAAATAATTAAAAAAATCGTCCAAGATGCTGCCCAAGTTTGAACGTTTGAAGAAGAGAGAGAAAAAAAAGGAAGCAAAATCGTTGGAGATTCCATACTTCCTACAATTCTCTATCTTCTCTCTCCTCCACCTCATCAACAAGATTAAAAAAAAAAAAAATTTTAGAAGCTAAAATCTTTAGCTTCCCTCCCCCATTCTCTATATAATAGAATTAACATAAGGGGAGGAGGAAATTCATTCTACTTCTAGGGTTTTTTTTTAGTTGCTCTATCTCTTTCTCTAGTTTTCTCTTTCTCTAGCTCTAGTTCTAGGTTTATGCTTTAAATACTTTTGTAAGTTCTTTTTATTCAATTAATGCAAGCACTTTTTTTTTTTTTTTTTGATTTAGTCTTTTATTTTTATTGTTTAAGCAATTCAAGTTGTAATTTTCAAGATCTAATTCTAAGCTTAGTTCTAGGTGACAAGAACAAGCTATGAAACATGTCTTTCAAGTTCAATTTATTTTTTCTTCAGATTTGTTTTCTCTAGTACTAGAAATTTCAGGTATATTCCAGATTTGGTTTTTAGTACTGGTAGTATCTCAAATCGATCAAGTTTTCATTTCAAGGGTTGAAGTTCAAGTAAGTAGGCTCCTTCAGTAGTCTTCTCTCCCCCCTCTCATTCCCTCTTCTGACTACCTTTTCTTTCTTAATTTTGGATTTTAATTTCAGTCATTACATTATTTCTATCCCTTTCCTCCAAGGTTCATGACTAGTGTATGTGTTGGCTTTGCCCCTCCTAGCCATAGAACCATCAATTTATTGTTTTTATTATAATTTTCTCTCTTTCTCTAAAGTCAAGTAGAGTAACCCTTATAAGAGTGACTCTCTAGTCAAGTAGGGAAGCTCATATTATGATGCATCCCTCGGGCTAAGTAGAGAAACCTACTTGTGAGTCTCTCTCTAACTTTATCCTCTTTATTTTACTTTATTTTTATTTTAGCATTTTTTTCCTTTATTGTTTTTTTTAATTGCGTGGGTTGTTTATTTTCAGTTATTTATTTATTTAATTTTAATTACGTGGCTTGCGTCTTTAAATTCTTAGATGACGAATGGTTAGGACGTTATTTTAGATACATATGTTTAGGACGGTAATTAGAATTATATCACAACTATTAATCAGTTCACTTTCGCATTATTAAAAAATAAAAAATAAAGTGGTTGCTCTCCATGTGTTCGACCCGTAGCTACACTGATCCGTATGCTTACAATTACATTTTAAAATCTCAAACCTCAGGTCCCAAAGAAGTTGAGTTACCACCCAACAATACTACTATACCTGCATCATCATCTAAAAAGTAGCATATACGTGGGGTGAGCTTTTAACTTACTCAATGAGGGGTGGGGTTCATGCACAATCAAGCACAAGCAATCATATATATAATAATTCATGATGATATGAATACAAGAATTAAAAACATAGTCCATGTTGCGAATGATGCAATCCATTTGATTATTAAACCATCTAACAATATAACTAAGTCTGGTATGCTATTATGACACATTAGGCTGTATCCCTGGACTTGGCACTCGCACATAGGTCACCCAGTGAACAAAAACTTAGTCGTGATTAGGAGCCTGTCGGTCTCAGAATGTGACCATCGGTTACCCAGCAAACCCTGACAACCCCCTCCTGGCAGTAAAGACACTAGAATTACCATCGGCCACATTGGACCAGTTCCCGCCTCCAACAACAATCACATCGTACTACGGGTGTGACTTTCTGAAAAGGTTCATCAAATATACCACCATTAGGTTATCCAACACCTTATCCCCTATTGGTAAGGGGACGTATATGAAATATCACCTAACCACAATACCCTACATGCCTTGCATAATGATACAATTAGTATGGACCACATGACACCGGAATCACCATCAGCCATGAAGCAGATCCATTTCCTAGTATAGTCTAAGGGTACACGATACTAGAATTACCATCGGTCACAAAGTGTAACCCACGACTATATACCTATTATAGCATACAAACAATTGAGTATGGACTATGTAACCTCGAAACTACCATCGACCGTGAAGTGTAGCTATTTCCAAATGCAGTCCCGGAGTACACGATATTAATATTACCATCGGCCACAAAGTGTAATCCATGAATATTTCTAATCTAATGCATATAATCAATGCATGAATGCACATCCATACGACGATCACGGTACCCGAACCACGTCGGCCACATTGGATCACGTCTCACAACATACATCTCATATCGAATTTCCATTCCCAACAACACCATACAATGTAATAATACAACATATCATGGATCATCATAAACATTTAAACAATTAAATAACCATGTGAAAATCCTAACACATGTGAGCAGTTCTAAAATAATTAAACATGCCGAAATCAAAAGTTAAGCATCTCTCTCCTCGGTTGTGTTTAGTCGAATTGGGTTCCAAGTGTGTCAACTGGATGTTCAACTCACTTCTGGCCTTGAGGTACATGCTTGTCTCTATCCTAGGTACACAAGTAATTAGGTGTTAAAGCGTGTCGAAAACATTGGAGGGGGACCCACAAGGGCTGTCCCAAGAAGTACAAACACTGTCAATTTTAACAGTACTGGGTATTGAAAATATGCCATTGGAAACAGACTGATTCCACCAAAAATATCAGTCTTGTTTCCAGTGGACCCAACAGAGGGCTCCTAAGGGTCCAAACTTCACCGAAAAAATGCCACCATAAACAACCTAGGTTGTTTCTGGTGGATTCCGAGAAATGAACCCACGAATTTGGGGCTTTCAGCCTCGGGCCCGATCGTCAAGGTTTGTTCCATGGATTTGTAGGGGGTCTTCCTACCTTCATTTTAAGCTAAAGAAATCCTAATTGCACTAGGCCGATTGGGGGATATGACGATCGAAAGATCGAAACCCTAGATGGTCATTTGGTCAACCTTGTTGCTGGAGCTCTTCCGGCTTGGTTTGAGCTCGACAATCATATTAGGGAGGTGAGATGAACATCCCTCGAGATCCAGGAGGTGCCGAGGTCAAGGCTCACCTTTTGCTCAACTATCCTAGATCAAAATGAAGAGAGAGAACGTAGTAGGGCATATGACACTTACCTCCGGCAAGGATTCTGGCAACTAAGTGGGCTGTAGGGAGCTAAGGTGAGCTCTAATCTCCTCCTCCTTCCTTATCTTCCCTTTCCTACTAAGTCACATACTTAGGGCTTGTTTGGTTGGCCCATATCTGATCAAATTGAGTTATACCACGATTTTAGACATGTGGGCCCACCTCCTTTGACTTATAGGGCATACAAGTCATAAGGAAGGGGTGGGAGAGATTGTCGGGTCATCCAGGGCTATTCCCAATGCGGGTGGTGGGGCCAACGGGCATTGAAACCCAACCAGTAGCCTAAATGCCCACTAGAAATATGCCACCGGATTCAGCCCAAGCTGTTTCAAGTGGGTTGTTTCTGGTGGTCAAGTCAGTGTTGTGCCTTGACTGCCTGTTGTCCCCACTTTGTCACACCATGGGTGGCTACCCTAAGTTGTGTGCATGGTTTTCTGGCAATTTTGATATGTGCCGAGATTCAGGTGTTGGGGTGTCGGGTTACTTACTATATGGGATCGGAAGGCTTGAATCCCCTCCAGTTAGAAAGGTAGGAGATGCATTGGCAAGTGGGGTCATCCTTCCCTCTTTGGCAATGAGCTGCCGTGAGCCAAAAACCCGGTGGTACTTTCTAGTTCCGCTCCGAGACCTATCACAACAATTCAAATTAGATAGAGTTAGGGCATGGGTGTAACACCCTAGCCCCTTGCCCTTTTCTTCTTCGTTTCTGTTCACGGTCGAGTTCATCGGTGGCCGACTAGTAAGCTTGATTTTCCAAAATCACCAAGATTTCAAAGATATCGCCTTCTCTTCAAACGTTGCTGCAGTTGATAATCTATTGTTGCAGCTAGTGGATTCCTAGTCTCCATGCTCTCTGTCGCCCTCCGTGTTTGATCTCAACCCATCTCAATTACAGTTCTCTAAACACCAATCCCTAAAGGCTGCAACTGCATGGTCATTGTTAAAGTGGATTCATTTACTTGGGAAAAAAGTTGAATTAAATTGAAAAGTAACAAATTGACAATCAAAACCTAAAATAGCTTTCATGAATCTCTCTCTCTCTCTCTCTCTCTCTTTGAAGAGGTCGAGAAGATATGGGGAACCGAAGAAACCCAAAACTCCTTCGACTATTAAGAAATAAGACCCCTCAACAGAATATAGTGGGCTGGACGATGGCAGGGGATCTGCTTCTTTTGGAGCTGAATTTAGTAACAACGACAATGGTAATACCAGGGGCTCTGATCTGGCTTCCAAGGATAATATCCCAGAAAGCCCTTCTAGAAGTGCTGTACTAAGGCTTGCATTGTCACTTCCGATTTGATACTCTCACTGGATCTTGTAATTCGGCAGGTAGGTTTTATCCTCCATTATATCTTATATAGCATAGCCATCTTACTGACCATATGAAGAACTGGTTCAATTTCCATTTTCCCTTCATGTAATTTCTCCATTTCTAGCTTCGTTAAGCCTCTATTAGTGTTGCCTTCTCTTTCCTTAATGGTAGGTTAGGAGTTTCTGCTCCCAAATTCTGTAAACCCTCTGGGTTTAATTCTGAAAAATGATTCACTTTCAGTAACACCTATCTTTGAGACCCACTTCATGTCTCTCTCTCTCTCTCTCTCTCTCTCGTCTTCGTCCTCTCCGTCGCCCTCCGTGAGGGTAATACCGATCTTAATAGCGAGCTACATATTAAGACAAATCACAGCTACAATATTGAAAGTTAGGGCTTTTCGGTGGATGGAGAAGGGGTCTGATGACTGGGTTTGGGAAGGAAGGGTATAACAGGAACTTCACAGCCCTATAAAGGTATTTTGGTCCATTAAGTCATGTCATAACATAATGGTTTCTCACTAACGGAGTGGATAAATCGTCAATTATAAACTGAAAGGGATGGCTGTGTAATTAATCAAAAAAAACTCCAAACGGCATAATCTTCCCTGCATTGAATTCCTTTGTGACCCAACAGGGTATATGACGTGTATCTAACAATTAGAAATGCATAAGCACAAAGTGCAAGATGATTTCACAGTACCCAAGACGATTGTGACTATTAAATACATACCAAACACCCTATTACGCCATTGAGGATCCTATTCCACTCCCATTCTACCCCTCTCTCGCATCTCAGCGCCGCCCCGACCCCCACCCCCACCCCCACCCCCACCCCCACCCAAAATAAAAATTCGAATAGTTTGATGGTCCACGAGGCGTGCGTGCCACGTGGGAACTAGGAAGTGGGCACCGAAGCTTAATGAAGAAGCCAAAAAGTCTCGACTACCTCGTCAGTCTACTCGCCAGCCATTATTTACCGAAGAAGGGCTAGAAAAGAGGTTGGCCAGGAAGCTCTTCGGTAGGAAGTGAGCAAGAGCGACCATGTCCATGAGGGATCTCCCATACGATATTTTCACCAACATTTTGTCAAGGATATCAATCAAGTCGCTTTTTCGATTCAGGTGCGTATGCATATCCTGGCGAGATTTCCTTTCAGATCCTCATTTCATTAAGCAACAACTGATTCGATCAACTGAAACTAATATTTCCAACCCCAATCTCATCCTCAACTGTGGATCCAATCTATACCATGTCCTCTATTCCATTCACAATGACACTTGGGATGATGAACCCGTAAAGCTTGATTTGCCCTTCAAGCTTTCCAACATTGGAATTGTTGGCTCTTGCAATGGCTTGGTTTGCCTTTTGGGTTACTCTAATCGTGTCTACGATGTCGTCGTCTGGAACCCAATTACCAGAGACTACAAGAAATTGCCTTACACATCATTACAGTTTCCGGGTCGTACTGTTTCTCGTTTCCCTGTTATGGGTTTTGGTTACAGTCCATCAAAGGATGTGTACAAGGTGTTAAGAGTTATTTACTTCCATGTTGATGGTAGGACGGCCAGTTCTTGTCGTTCCCTGGTCCAGGTTCACACCCTTGGATCTGATTCATGGCGAAGGATCGGGGAAATCCCCTTTGAGATTCGTGATTGGTTGTCGGGGACTTTCGTTAATGGAGCTCTTCATTGGTTTGCGATTCGCAGTTCCAGACCGGATACAATTGTTTCTTTTGATGTTGGAGATGAGAAGTTTAGAAAAATTCCACAACCCCTCTTTGGGGATGATGGTTTTCTGAAAAAATTGGAGGTTTTGGGAGGATTCCTTTGTATGATTTGTACATACTATGATAATCGTGTCAAGATATGGGTGATGAAGGATTATGGAGTGAGAGAGTCTTGGATTAAACACTTCTCCATCAGCCAACCCATGGTTGTTGGCAATTTTAAACACTTGAAGCCACTTGGGTTTACAAAGAGCGGGGAAATTCTTCTGGAGATGCATGATGGGAAGTTAGTTTTGTATGATCCGGAAAGAAAATTATTTAGCAATTTTAGAATTCCAGGTGTTCCAGTTTGTTCTGAGGTTGGTGCTTTTATTGGGACTCTTATTTCACCTAAGGCTTGCAGTAGAAATGAGTAGCAGCATGTGTGAAGAGATAATTTATTAAGTGATGGCATACTTGGAGGTATTCTATATGGCTTGATGCTCTTTTATTTTATTTTTCTATGTACTTCTTGTGGCTTGATGCTCTTTTTGGTGTATATCATATTTATTGACATAATTGCAGTTCTAGGCATGGTTTATAGAATTGGTTTCTTTGTTTGGCTTTACTTGCAATATTCACTGTTTCAAGTTGATTACATTAACCAGGGTGGTTTGGGTCTCTTCTCCTCTATAGATGGTGTTGGAGTTTATAGAATTGGTTTCTTTGTTTGGCTTTACTTGCAATATTCACTGTTGCAAGTTGATTACATTAACCAGGGTGTGTTGGGTCTCTTCTACTCTATAGACAGTGTTGGAGTTTATAGAATTGGTTTCTTTGTTTGGCTTTACTTGCAATATTCACTGTTTCAAGTTGATAACATTAACCAGGGTGGTTTGGGTCTCTTCTACTCTATAGACAGCGTTGGACTTTATAGAATTGGGTTGAGTTTTATATGAATATATTTGTGTTGTCTTGTGCATAATGACTTACTGAATGGTTTACATGGTTTTATTCTGATTTATTCTTTTTCATCTTTCAAATTCCCTAAAGCTGTTAAGTTCAGTGATAATTGTATGTATGTACTGTACAGAACTTTCGCCTTATCTTTCTCTACATACTTTTGGACAAGTTAGATGTTAATCTTTGATGATGAAAACTCGTTTAAGGATTAGGTTGCTAGATAAATGGATAGTATAAATTTGTTGCAAATTGTTGTGTTTCAATTCCTTTTGATATATTTGCATTTCTAATGGCTTATTGGAGTTAGGTGATGAAACTTAATGCTAGTGATGATTGAAAGCCCCTAATTTTTAAATAAAGAGTTTGTGCATTGATCTGAGAGTAGCCACTTCTCTGTAAAAATGACAATGGTTGGGATCGTTCCCGATCCACCCTTCGTGTGAACTTGTGTAAGTGGAATTTGCACTGGTTCTGGGCCCCTTTTTAGCTTGTGCACTATATTTTGGATAAAATAAAAAGGAATTAAAGAGGGTCATAAAGAAAAGGGGGGGGGGGTGGACTAAAGAAGTTCTATGTCTTGCAATTGCTATTTTACCATGTTTCATTTCTCAGAACCTGAAAACTTCATGGGTATTTCTGATACCTTTTTGTGGAGCTCTGAGGGTATTAATTATCAAAGGGGAGATCACCAAAGAGGGGAAGGTTGGGCTGGAGGGGTGGTTAGTTATTGAAGAGGAGAAGTGGATCTGAACATGTATTCAAGTTACTTGGTAATTGAAAAAGAAAAAGAAAAAATGCTACCTTTGGATTTCAAATTGTTCGGGTATCGCAACTCATGGAGTCTTAAGAGACCAAATAATCGAAATTGTGCCATAAAAAAAAATCAAAATTGAATTCCAACTCCCTATTCCGATTCCCACACTTCAATACACTTGATCCAAATGCACTCTTACTTTTCCTTAATAGTGATTATCTGTTGTTTTATTGAAGACTAGAGTTTGATTTGACTCAAGGAATTTCTTGCGTACTAGTTTGTGACTGTTGTGAAGCTTTTCTAAGTATTCCAATCAAGTTAATAATCTTATTTATGCAGCCTTAGAACTAGAAATTTTTATGGAGCCTTAAAGAATGCAATAACGCTTCCATGGACCAGCCCAAACCCCATTTTGGAAGCCTAGAATGGGGTGAGTCAAGTTCAAATTTACTTTTGGTCCAGTAGGATATTTAGAGGTTTAATTTATTTGTTTAAGATTATTTTTTAATCTTTATTTTCTAGAAAGTAGGATAAAGTAGGAGATTAGTTTCTTTGTTTGAGTTTGTTGCGTAGTTTACTACGGTTTATATTTTTAGATTAAGTAGGAGATTAGAAGTTTCCTTGCTTAAAATAGCCATGTAATCCCATTGATGGACAGAGTTGATTAATGAAATAAAAGTTTTGAGTTAGGTTTACCTCCCAGTTGTGGAGTTGTGTGTGACCAGGTTGGTTGGGTGCTTCCTTCTCCCTCCTTGTATTCTTGTGGAAATCTCTCCCTCCCCTCTCAGGTACAATCTATTCTTTCTGATATTGTGTTCTTGTCTCCGTTCCCCATTAATACTTGCTTGTTTTATTTCTTTCCCTGCTGCCAACAAACTCACCGGACTGTGAGAGACTTGTTCAATCTCGTTCAGATATTTCCCATTCATCCTGAAACTTGGAGGGTTTTTCATAAACCCTTGGGCGACCCCACCTGCAAATCCCTAGCCCAATATGACCTGACATTCCATTTTTGCAACTACACTCCTAGAGAGGAGTTATATAATATAAGAACAAAGTGGTAAATTAAAGGAGGCTCTATGGCATTCTTGATTTGAAGGATTTATTCCTCTATTCCTCACGTCTTGTTTGAGTGGTTGACTCAAGCTTGAGAGACAACTTTGATCAGTGGGCTGGAGGGTGAGGCCCTTCACCCCGTGTTTCATGTACATAGTGTAATTATTACATGTATGGTATTCACTGCTGGAGATCCTAGACTCATCGAAGGTGTTCCCAACTCCCTTTGTAACTGATCAAAATCTCTTTGCATTGAAATTTCTCATGCTCCCAGTTGCAGCATTAGATACCAACTCACCTGTAATTGTGCCATATTGTGCTTCCAGATCTAAAAAGAGTGATTTGGATACTAAGTTGTAAATTTACAGCACCACCTTGTTCATCCAAGCTATTAAAAATTCTGGAAACAGGATCATTAGAAGACATAATCTTATTGTTCTCATATCTGATTGTTATCTCAGGATTGGGCTTTAAGATTCTGGGGAAATTGCAGAATAAATTTCTTGGGTTGTCACAAGGGGCTATTTGTTTTAGATTACTTGGGCTTTAGTTTAGTTTCTATAGTTTTCATTGTCGGTTGAGCTTTTAAGTAGATGGTTTTAAATATGTTTTTCACCTATATACAAGGTCCAATGGCTAGGGGTTGTGGTCCATATGAATTAAATTAGAGATTTTAGAAGTTTTAGATATATTACTGAAAGAAAGTCGTTTTAGTCATGGTAGGTTAGAAGCAACAGTATCTTATTTTATTCTTTTCCCCTTTTTGAGATTTTGTTAATTTATAAGCTGGACATATGGAATGAAAACAAAAGATTTGTTTTGTATGTTGAGGAATAATCGGACTGCAGTTTACTCCACCGATGAGTAGGACACCAGGTGCATTCTCTTCTTTCTTGTTCCAATTCTCTTTTGGGATACTCTATTTTGTTCACAGAGAGCTTTCCTAGGGGAGACTCCGGCCAAAGAACAGAGTTCTGTTCATTTGGATAGAGGTTTCCTATGGGAGGCTATGTCCAAATGAATAGACAAGTTTGATGCCGTAATCTTCCTCTATATTCTCCCCTGTAATTCTGCTCGTGTTCTTTTTCTTCTCTTTATCTTCTCTTTCTCTTTTCCCAATTGTTCACATTGGATAACAAAGAAGATTACTGAAATGCACAAAACAGTGTTTTTTTGTTTGGACCGAGTTTTCCTAAGGTCATGGTGAATGGATCACCGTGGGTCATCGACAGTATAGAATAGGGGGGGGGGAGAGGGGGAAGAAATGATGGGGGTCACATCTAAACTGATCAATCATTCAGCCACCGGTGAAGGAGAATTTTGTCCTTTTGTTTTGTCTTTGTTTTTGTTTTTTTGTTTTTAATTTACTTGGGATTGTCAAAAGGGTCAGGAACAGAGGACATTTCTCTCTCTCTCTCTCTCTCGAACCTTAGCTAGAGCTTTCCTTAGGGATGCTCAGGATTGAACGGTGCTTCATTTAGTTGAGTTTCCTGTGGTAGTTTCTTTGCGAATGACCAGTCTACTAAATATTGCATAATTTGTTTTTTTGGTCAAAATGTCTTTTTTTTTTTTTGAACGAAACTAGAATGACAATTGCCTTTTGTCGTTCCGTCAAATCTTGTTTCTATCATTTTTTTTTTCACTTTTTGTTCAAAAGCAAAAACGAAACACACCATAAATACATCAAACACTTTATTTCATTTTTTCGTTCTCATAGAATGAAAAAACTCTAGAAACGTATTTTTGGAATGTTACCAAAAGCAACCTAAGTACTAGTCTTGTCAAGGCGACATCTAGGCGCCTTGAACGCCTTGTTTTTGGACCCTCTCCAATGTTTAGGGTCGCCTAGACGCCGTGGCATTTCTTATTCTTTTCTTATTTTTTTAGTTTTATTTTTAATTTTCTTTAATAATTGGTAGGAATACATACAATAAAAAAAATGTATCTTATTCCCTACCAGTTTTAACTTTATTATTTTAATAAAAGCAAAAGATCTTACACGATTCACTTAGGAGGACCTTCGACAATGGTCCACCTACTTTTTCCATGTGATAAGGTGATATGACAATTTCTAGTTTCCAACCATTGGATAGATAGGATGATTTCTAGTTTCCAACCATTGGATAGATAGGATGAGATTTAGATTAGCACCGCCAACTTCAATCATAAAGCCTCGTGTTGGAACTTCCTGTTCCATTTTCTGTCCAATTATTTGTTTTGATAATTTTCAATAATTTATTTAGCCAGTTAACTTATTCCATTTGACTGAAACTTAACATGCGAGGAAGAGATCATGGGTCTTATCAGCTCATGAAATTTGGCCTTTACATGATCTAATATATTATAGATATTTGGATCACCTTGGAAGGCTGGCCTTGGTGCACGGATGAGAAATTGAGCGCTTATTTCTATTTGCTTCTACTTTATGGGACAGTTAGCGTGAATCTCATTTATGGTTTTGATGCTTGGTTGAGACTCTGGGATCAGTGCCTTTGAAAAACGAAGGAAGAGCAAATTAAAGGATGTAGCAGAGGCACCTAAAATATAAACCTGAAAAAAAAGTCTTATGGTAGCTCTCCATGTTAGAAAGCAACTTTCAACAAAAAAAAAAAAAAAAATGTTACAAAGCAAATGGATTACAGTTCAGAATGAGAACTGCAAGTATCATAAGCTTTCGATAAGACCATCAAGATAAAGTGGGGGTGCTTGGGGGAATTCCCTATCCACACCAATAATGGCGTGGGGAATGGTTTTGTTGAATAGGGGCTCACATGAGAGAGAGAGAGAGAGAGAGAGAGAGATGTAGTACATAACCCACATGATGAGGATGTAAGAGGGTGTGGAAAAGAATCACGTGGGGATTTTTTTCCAAAAAAAAAAAAAAAATAGAAGTGATTTTGCTGATCCCAATGAATTTTGGGAAAAGGTTGGGTATGCCGTCAATATCAAGTATACTACCACCAATTGTGTTTATCTCTCTCTTCCTTTTTTCTGAAATGACCCCCATATCCTTCCTGAATGATACTCCATCATGTGTTCCTGTTGGTGCTATCTGCTAGTTAGCGTGAATCATTCTCTGCTTCCCAACTCTACATTCACTGAAGGGTGTCAATTTATAATTGAAACCATATATCATAACCGATATCAATACCAATCGTTGAAAACCAAATATGAATTGGTATGATTTTAGTATCAAGAAAATGAATCTTATTCGGTATGGTATGGTTTTAGTATCTATGGAAAAATCAATTAGTTTGAACATACTGTATCAAATTATCTATTCTCGAACCAAATTGAGTATGCACATGTATAGTAATTATGTATTATGTATCTAATACAATCAGATATTATGACATATGGTTTACGAAAGTGTACCAAAACTAAACTGAATTGAACTAAACAAGGAACTGTTTTCATGAAACTGAATAAAAAAGTGTATCGAAACCAATATTGAATATGCATTTGAGTTCTCAATACGGTATAGTTTTGGTTTCTCCTTTTCTCTTCTGCACTGAACTGAAACCGTACCAATTGAGAACCTTACACTCACTTCATTCTCGCATAAATAATACTTGGATTAAGTTTGCCTACATTTGTTACGTGTATATAAAATATGTCCATTGGCACTTGTTTTTTGCCACATGGTAAGTCAAAAAAGACTAGAAAGGTCCTCTATGTGTCACTATGGAGAGTGAAGTAGTTCAGTTCACTATATTTTTGTCTACTCTCTGAAATTGTTTTGGTGAATTAAAGTGGAAAATTTGTAAACTCACCTTTAATGGATTCTTGTAGGGAGAAACTTTGCATCTCCCTCCACCCACTCCCCTCTCCCCTCTCCCCTCTCCCCTCTCTCCTTCCTCATTGGGATACCTTCCCCCTTTGACATTCCTTTGAGCTTGAATTAAGAACTTAGCATTCGAAACTTGAGAAAGGAAAAGCGACATGACTAGACTAAAACTCCAAGAACCATTAAAGTTGAAAAGAACATATTTGGAGCCAAATGAGTTGGAACATTGTTATGGCTAAAATGTACGACTTAGTGTTTGTCGAGTGGCCTTGAGATATAGGAGTAGCTGAATGGTCTCGCAAGACCAACCATAATCCACTTAACCGGGGGTGGGCACCCAAGACAGGAGCCAACTGACCAACGACATTAAGAAAGCTCCATCGGTCGAATGGCTAAATCAGTACCAAGGGAAGCTCCATGTCACGCTTCGTTCACATAAAACTGGACTGATGACCGGGTTCCCTCCTGGTAACACAAAACCACCAGGATCATCTGATACAGTAACCACACCACATCAAGCACAAGTAATCATGGGATGTAAACAATATAATACAGCGGAAGTCTTGTCGTATATGAATACCTGTAATTTTTCATATACTCTTGATACCCAAATTGTTATACATAAAGTATTTACATGTGGGCTCGTAGGAATGATATTTACACAAGAAATAGCAATTTAACTATCGAGAACACAAAAGGGGAAACATACAAAAAGAATAAAAAGACTAAAGTAAGTAGATTCTGCAACTATTGCCTTACAACACAACTCTCACATGGGCAATCTTCACCGTGATCGAATCCTTCGAGGGCCTACCAATACCCCACTAGGGTTTTGTCGGTGGGACCTGGCACAGGTTCCTTTATCAAGTAATCTGCAAAATCATTTAAAAAGTTGTGTACACGAGGGGTGAGTTCACTAGCTCAGCAAATGAAAAGAAAGATGCACACAAGCAATTGCAATTCAAATGATACTATATGCATGAGATTCATTTTAATCCTATTTCACTTAAATAATCATTACTTGGTCATAGGTTACGTGCTACTCATAACCACAGTAAGCGCATGCCCGGGGTACGAGACGCGTTTCCCATCCAGTGATATGCCCATAGGGTTGGAGAAGGCCAGCCGTGAGCACTCAGAAAAGTAAATCGTGGTCAAATAGTAACAAAAATATAAATCGTGGCTAAACCACAGCAGAAAAGTAAATCGTGGTCGACCTGTAGTAAAAATGTAAATCGTGGTTGAACCACGGCAGAAAAGTAAATCGTGGCCGAACCACAGTAGAAATTAAAAGCAATACGATTGGCCCTCTAAATATATCACTGAGGTTTCCAACTGTTCTAATGATTAGCCAGACGTACTTCTAATCACCATGGCAGTCCACAATCGATGCTTCCCCTAATGATAACCTAACACGCAAACCCTTGTTGGGAAGGATCGTAGCATGAGGGTATATGATATCCTAACCATAGGCTTATATTTGAGATAGTACGACTGTATAATACTTCTGTGTCTCATTCCACGGTGTACCAATACATTCGTTTTCAAGCCGACTATGGCATCTATTTTAGAAATCCCACATATATTTGGCAAATCATCACCATATTCCATCATATGATAAACCCATTCTCAAGATACCAAGCAAGTAACAAGCATATAGAATTTAAGATACAACATGGTCAGTTCTAAATGCATCATTCATACATCAAGCATATGCATGAGAATGGCAATCGGAATGTCAATATATTCTATGAATGCATATGATGCCAAAACACTCTGAAAATAAGATCAAAGTCCTCTCCCCACTTACCTATTCTTGTAGAAGAATCTGCACTCGCGGTACTGATAAGATCCCGAGTGAAGACGAGTGTCTTGAAACCTAGAATAGATAAGGAGTTTAGAATGCATCAAATTCGGGACTATAAATGACATAGGATATGGTCATGACGCGTATAATAGCGTGAAGAAGGTTGTCGGTGAGTTTGAGTTCCATTGGAGCTCATTTGGGCTATAGGTGGATCATACAGGTGGGTAGGAGAACCCACTTGTGCAATCTACCTAGACCGACGGGTCATACTGAGGTTTGGCACCCATCGGTCCTACCTATCGGTAGGCCCATAGGAGATCGAAAGGTCATACTGATAGGTCAAGTATCCGTCGGTCTTACCCGCCTGTAGGCCCAGAGGCACTGGCGAGACTGGTAGGTCATACCGGTGGGTCAGGCACTCGTCGATCTTACTTACCTATTGACCCAGAGAAGATTGGTGGGTCACATTGGTAGGTGTGACACCCGCCGATCCTACCTGTCGATTGGACCAGAAGCCCAGGAAAGATTGGGGGGTCACACTAGTAGGTGTGACCGCTCGCCGGTGCTACCTGTCAGTATTCTGTGGGTTTTGCTGTTTTCCTTCTTTTCTTCATTTCACTTCTTGGGTTCCAAGGGGGTTACTCCCACCACATTTTCCACACATTCTAAGCCTTATATACTTGATTATTCCATGGATCTATGTCATTATCAAGAATTTGGGGATGAAATCATACATTGGCTTAAGAAAACCCCAAACTTGAGATCCTCTTTCTATAACTCAAATGCCACTTCAATAACTCACAAATCTTTGTTTCCCTTCCAAGATCTTTCAAGGAAATCATTGAACGGTTCCATTATTACTTTGATTTGACCATACACATGAGGGTTTTATCACAATCTATCGGGTTAGGGTATTACTTACCTCAAAACATAGATCCCATGACATCAGTGACTATTCCGGTGACGAAAAGGTAAAACGTGGCTACAGAATCCAAGGGGAAAGCCTTCTTCCTACTCTCCTTCTTCTTCTTCCTCCTTTCTCCCTCCTCTTTACTCCTCTCACCAACCTTTGTTGAAAATCATAAATGGGAGAGAGGGAAAGGTATAACTGCTATTTATACTATGGCCAATAAATATCTTCTAAGGTCCATTTGGTTTTGCCCATTTATGGACCAAAACACATTAAATCATATTTTTGGGCGAAGTAGCCGACATCATCGGGCGTAGGAGACCTCATTACGGTGAGGAGGTTGAAATACACATGCTCACCCAAGCTAGGCATGCTGGGGTCCACGTTACCCATACAGGTGGATCACACTGGTGGGTCTCGCATCTACTAGTGACACCCACCAATTGGCCAAACAAGCCAACCTTGCTGTATTTTGGAGAAAAATAGAATCTTAACACGTACCTCACTCTCGTCACGTGTTGTAGACTAAGTTCTTATCATTTAAATATGATAACGCACCTTTCCTATTCATACATGGCCTTGTGATATGTGCAAGGCACGGCTTAAGCGTGCAAATCGCTTCAGGCACTGGCTCAATCTTGTCTGGTCACCTCGCATTTGACGTCACTTTTGCCGTCATGTACCATAAGGCACCAACATCAACCTATTATAGTTTAGACCCTGCAAGACCAAACCGAACCAACCGATCAATAAATCGGGTTTAAAAAGCAGGGTTCTACATCTACCCCCCCTCTTTAAGAATTCTATCCTCAAAATTGAAGTTACCTAGTTGTCCAAATAGATGAGGATATTTAGCCTCGATGTCATCTTCTTTCTCCTAGGATGCTTCCTCAAGTGAATGGTTGGCCCATCGCACCTTTACAAAAGCATTGGATATTTTGTGAAGAGTCTTTATCTTTTGGTTCAGGATTTTAGTAGGTTGTTCCTCATAAGTCATATCATCCTTTAAGTACTCTGGTTCCATAGTTAACACATGTGATGGATCATGTACATACCACTTCAACATCGAAACGAGGAATACATTGTGTACGTTGTTGAAAGATGGCGGAAGGGCCAGCATGTACGCCACTGAGCTAACTCGTTTCAAGATCTTAAACGGGCTAACATATCTTGGACTCAACTTGCCCTTCCTGTGGAACCTATGTAAGCCCTTGGTGGGAGAGATTTTTAGAAATACCTTCTCCCCCTCTTGAAATTCAATATATTTCTTGTGGTTGTCTGCATAACTCTTTTGACGGGATTGGGCCGCCTTGATTTTCTCTCAGATGACATCAACTTTATCACAAGTCATCTGTATCATTTCCAGCCTAAGCATTCACCGTTCTCCTACGTCATCCCAATATAAAGGAGTTCTGCACCTTCTACCATACAATGCCTCATATGGAGCTATTCTGATCATGGCTTGATAACTATTATTATAAGTAAACTCTATAAGAGGTATGTTCTCTTCTCAATCGCCACTCATTTCTATTGCACAGGCTTTGAGCATATCTTCTAGTATTTGTATGGTCCGTTCAGATTGCCTGTCAGTCTGTGGATGGAAAGTAGTGCTTAGGTTCACCTGTGTCCCCATGGCATACTAGAGGCTCTTCCAGAATTTAGGTGTGAACCTTAGGTCTTAGTCTGACACAATACTTATCAGTACTCTATGTAAGAGAAATATATTCTCCACGTAAAGTTATGCTAGCTTGTCCATGGAGTAGATAGTCTTGATTGGAATGAAGTGGGAAGTTTTAGTAAGTCTATCAACCATCACCCAAATTGCATCCATTCCCTTGGGTATACGGGGTAGCCCGATGATAAAGTCCATAGTAATCATGTCCCATTTCCACTTCGGTACTGGGAGTGGCTGAAGGGTACCATATGGTCGGTGCCGTTCTGCCTTAACCTTCTGACATGTGAGACATTGAGCAACTTATAGAGCTACTATAATCTTTATCCCTGGCCACCAATAACTTTGCTTAAGATCTTTGTACATCTTGGTGCTTCCGAGGTGAAGCATGTACTTAGAACTATATACTTCCTTAATTACCTTGTCTTGTGTTCCCATGTCATTGGGTACACACAACCTACCTCGAAACAATTGTATTCCATCACTGGCTATTGTGAAATCAGCATCATCCATCCTTTGCTCTTGAATTTTAACTATGATTTTCTGCAATTCAGGATCCATGGATTGTTTCATGATTGTTTCATACCTGATGGATGGTTGTACTTGTAGGGCCACCAGAGATATGGTTAATTGCTTGACATTTTTTTACTGTTGATCAAGCTCTAAGGTCAATCCTTTATTCAAAATGATTTCATCCATCGACATGGATTCTTGCTTAAGTTGTGGGCTGGTGGCCAAATAAGCAAGTGATACAGTCTGAGCTTTCCGGCTCAATGCATCCGCCACCACATTGGCCTTACCTGGATGGTACTATGTATCACAGTCATAATCTTTCATGAGTTTCAGCCATCTCCTCTATCTCATATTCAGATCCCTATGGATGAAAAAGTAGTTGAGACTTTTGTGATCACTGAATATCTCGCACTTTTCCCCGTACAAATAATGGCATCAGATCCTTAAGGCAAAGATAACTGCCACCAGCTCTAAATCATGAGTGGGATAGTTCTTCTCATACTCTTTTAACTGTCTAGATACATATGCTATCACCTTGCCGTATTGTATAAGAATTCAGCCTAGTCCAACTTTAGAGGCATCCATGTAGACTGTCATTCCACCAGTACCTTCTGGTATCGTCAGTACTAGGGCTGATGCCAATTGTTTCTTTAGCTCTTGCCTGAAAACTGCTTTCACACTCCTTTGACCATTCAAACTTCACACATTTTTTTGTCACATTTGTCATTGGAGAGGCAATTTGGGAAAAATTCTCAATGAACCGCCGGTAGTAGCCCACTAATCCTAAGAAACTTTTGATCTCTGTGGCATTCTTGGGAGCTTCCCACTCTACTACTGCTTTTACTTTTCCCGTGTCAACTTCGATCCCATTCTTAGACACTATGTGCCCTAGGAATCCTACTTGCTTCAACCAAAATTCACACTTGCTGAATTTTGCATATAACTGTTGTTTTCTTAATCTTTGAATCACCATTTGCAAGTGTTGTGCATGCTTTTCTTCAGTTTTTGAGTATATCAAGATGTCATCGATGAAAATGATGACCCACTTATCAAAAACATCATAAAATACTCAATTCATGAGATCCATAAAAGCTACTGGTGTATTAGCTAACCCAAAGACAGCATTAGGATTTCATAATGGCCGTGTTGGGTTCTAAAGGATGTCTTGGTATATCACTTATAACGTTTTCATACGATATCCGATCGAGATGAAACAAAGTGCATTGGAACCATAATTGGATGCTCTACGACTTTCCAGAAGACTCAATCATCTGACTCAGCCATATAAAAATATCAAAATGCCCCTAGACTTTTCTAATGACGCATCTTTCTCATACGGAATTGGAACGAGAATGAAATCAGAACCGTTGGAAAGATTGGATTTTTATCGTATTGTTACATGGAGAACACTTCCTTTAATAAATTCATCTTCAATGCCGAGACTGCCCTCGACTGTCGTAAATGTCGTAACTTCTTCATATGGTATCAGAATGCGACAAAATCAAATGCACTGGACTAGATAAATTACAATCTATATTTATCATAGAGAAATGATCTTCCAAAAATATCATTTTCACTGCCTAAAATACCCTCGAGCTTAAATAGGTCAATTTTACCAGTTTTGACCCAGAAACCCGCACCACATACTATGGTTGTATCAAACATTCCATGCATACCAAGCAGTTCTGTTATCTCATCAGTGACACTAGACACTGCCATGTCATCATTTTCATCCACATCACCCAAATTGGCCATGTCATCATCGCCATGTGGTCGGGTTGCCAACAAGGACAACCATAAAACAACATATAGTTCATAGGTGTTTACCTTTGGTACTCACCATCCGTTTAGTGGTGGTGACTATGCTTGCTTTCCCCATCGCTTTCCACTGGGGAATTGACGTCGTCCTTCTTGGGTTCTTGCTTAGCCTGCTTCAAATTTTCCTTTGAGTGGTTGAAGATATTTCCCATAACAGTTGGTCCCCCACTCCCTCCACCTACCGATAGTTAGTGGGAGTTTATTAGGGCCTTTTGCCTTTTAACGGTTTTTTTAATCAATTAATACACCGTGATCTTCTTAGGAAGCATGCAGGTGTGACAATCTTTTGAAATCGTCGAGGCGTGTGCTTCATCAACCAAAGATTTGTGAGGCACCACCTCAGATTCCCTTTTATCATCATAACATTAGATGGGTGGAACTGCTCCGTCGATTGGTTGGTGTGGTGCTACCTCCCACGGGATGTGGTTTTTAACCTGCGACACATTAATATCTCCTATCTTACTTTGGAGGCATTGGTATATTTGGAAATTTGGCCTTCCCCTATTCATCTTCTTCTCCAAACTTTGTTCATATCTCCTGAGAGTTTCTTGGCACAGACCTGCTTAGTTCGTCAACGAGCTTCTTTCGTTATTGTCATGGTGTCATCGTTTGCTAGGCCATATATCTCTATCGGTAAGCCTTCTGATTCTCTTCTGTCTCTTACTATGTCTCTTCCTGGTAACCTTGATTTGGATGCGAACATGACTACTTTCGCATCCTCCATTTCTACGTCAGATTCTGTCCCAAGAGAGGGCATCCCTTTGGTGGCTTTGGCCCTATCAACCATCCCCCCTTTGGGAGCCTTACCCGGTGTTCAGAGGGGCATCAGAACGACTTTCATCGCCACAGGCATTGGGTATGAGGCCTTAAGCTATTTTAGCCAATTGGAAGAAAAGGACTTAGCCTAGTTTAGGTTTAGGTTCCTTAGTCCTGACTCCATCCTACAGGTGCCCGTCGCCAATGTGTTCACCTCTATGCCCTTTAAGGGTGAGCTTTGTTTGTTCTAGGAAGCCGTTGTGGGAGGGTTTTGTTTCTCGGTCCATTCTTTGGTGATCAAGGTATTTCAATTTTATGGCATTTTCTCTTCCCAACTTTTAGTGAACAACTAGAGGAGTCTAATTGGGTTTTGTGCCCTAATTCACGATCGATTGAGCGATGTCACTCAATCTCTTCTTGTATGTTTTTCACCTCAATTCACAGGGCGGCCTCTGTGGTTGTTATGCGCTAAGTTAGCATGGTAAGCCTCAGATCATGGAGGGAAACCCTTCATATGTCAAGGGGTGGAAGAACAGATTCTTTGCCTCTAGGGTTGAGGGTTTACCGATCGGTAATGTATGGGGAGAACTGAACATTTCTGAGGTAAACATTCATCAACTTTTGACTGCGGTAAATGATGAGACCTTCAACATGCTAAAGGACTTAGGCCGCTTGATTGACACCAACTTGTTGGGGGACGAGGACTTCCTTTCTCGGCACAAGTTGTCCCTAGGTGACTTATTGTGTTAGGGAAAGCACCTTTTCTTTCCTTTTTTTTATTGTATTGGTCTAATCCCCAATACTTGTTTGCAATGTCGCTTGGTTGGAACACCATTCAGGCAGCTTTTGCCTCTCACACTGCTTTCGACCAAAGTCAGGCCCAAGTGAAGCAGGAGAGGGAGACCAAGATTGTCACTCATCCTTGACCTGGAAAGAGGAGGAGACTAGTGTTAACTACTGAATTGATTGCTCAGCCCAATGCCCAAACAGTGATGGAAACCGTGTTCCCTTCCCAGAGGGAGCTGGAGAAGGGTGCGGCAAGTCTGTCTATGCACCAAGAGGGTGAGGAGCCTGTGATTTAGCACCTGAGTACAACTACTGGTTTGTGGGCCTGGCCTACAGAGGGACAAGCAGAAAAAGTCATTCGAATGGGTGGTTTTCCTTCGTCAAATGGCTCGGTGCAGGGGATGACCTTTCGTTTATGAGAGCCCTGGGATAGAACCTTATTGTTGGGCGGTCCTTCTAGGTCAATCGCTCCTGTATTTCCTGACTGTAGTTCTCTAAGGAGTTTGTCTTCCCCAGGAGAAGTGGAAGCTACAGAGGCTTGTCGGGACTATGTGGTTGTGGATGACCAGAACCATCCATGGATCGTCCCCCAAGAGAGCTGTTTGATTTTTGGGGAGAACTTTATGGATGGCTATTAGACTCGTTCCTATTGTTTCCCTCGGGTCCGCCCGATCCTTGAGGAGATGTCACTAGAGGAGCTTGGTCGTAAGGGGAGAGCGACTTTTGCTCGGTAAGTTCCTAACTTAGTGTCTCTGGTTTGTTCATTTTTCGAGTAATTACTTCCTCTCTTTTTGTAGGCCATGTCTTACGCTTCAGAGGCTTATAACCATCCACATAGGCTATCTGAGTAAGTGAATTCCCTGCAAGTCTCCACCATGGCCAAGGAAAAAGAGATTGCTACTCTCTCGGAACAGCTGGCAAGGATGAAGCAAAAGGCTGAGGAAGTCTAAGAAAGTGCCGTCGTTTTGGAAGCTCGAGTTGCCTCGACTTTTGAGGCTCGTGAGGCAGATAAGGCCAATTGGGAGAAATGCTTTCCAAGACTCGCTTGAGGCGTACGAGGTCGACCTCCGTTCCGTTCGGGCACAACTTAATAAGGAGAAATCACTGATCCAGGTTAAGCGGTCTTCGAGGGAAGAGGCTGAAAAAAAAATTGGCCCATCTGAGAGAGGAGCTCTCGGTCTCTCAAGAGGTGAAACTGAAGCTGAGGCCTATGCAGTTGTGAGATATAAGGCATTGAAGGAGTTCGAGGAATACATCGCATCTTTTTATGTCGATGCCTATATCTATAGGGCTAGCGACTGCCAAAAAGTCATTGTTGCCAAGCAACCGTCATTTGATTTTTCATCCTTTCAATTTGTGCATTGCTGAACCGGAGAGGAGATCAGAGAAGAAGAGGAGGCTCAATTGGCGAACCAATAGGTAGCTAACCCGGGCTAGGGTATTGTTGACAGGGGGGACTCAACTGTGGAGCTGTCGAGTTGAAGTGATGGTTTGGAGTCGAGCGAGACGTAACTCATACTAGACTTATTATTATTATTAGTATTATACTGTGGTATGCCGGTCAGTAAAAACTAGGCTTTGGTGGCCAGCCCTAGGTTGGACTTATGTTTTTTTCCAAACAGCATAGTTCAGACTTATGTGTCAACTTGAGTCTCTAGGATTGTCCTGGTTGTTGCAGACTGAGCTTATCGGCCCATCCAAAGACAGAGTGATTGGGCGGTGGGCAGCCTAGGTTGGACTTATGCTTTTGCCAAGTAGTATAATTTAGGCTTATGTGTCAACTCGGAGTTGACTTTTTATGATCGTGCTGATCGTTGCAGATCGGTCCATTCGGAGATGGGGTGATCGGGCATGTGTCTGATCAACACACATGTTTCTTATTCTCCTGGAGTGCCTAGTGAGATGAGCTGCAAAAGGTCTCGGTTTCCGTAAAAAAAATGCTAATCATGAGGTTCTTTATTTAAAGAAAAGGTTAATCAATTAAAGAAAATGGTCAACATTCAAAAGAGGTAAACAATCATGATAAATAAATTGGTAGTCCGTTTTGCACGTGACAATTTTACTGGTAGTACTTCTTGAGGTTCTCCAAGTTCTAGGCCGTCAGAACAGTTTTGCCCTCTGGAGTCTGTAAGTGGTATGTTCCTGGGCATACAACTTCAGAGACTACATACGGACCTCCCAGTTAGCACTTAATTTTCCCGTATGTCGTGGATCAGAGATTTCTCTTCTTCTGAGGACTTGGTTGCTAACTTGGAACAATCATTTTCTGACTTTTGAGTTGTAGAGCCACTTGATCGTCCCTTTGTATGCTTTGTTTCTTATAGTTGCCTCCTCTCGCACTTGGTCTAAGAATTTTAGATTGGCACGTAACCTTTCTTCATTCATGTTTTTGCTGAAGTTGAGGGACCTGTGAGGCGCTACTGAGACCTCGATCGGGGTGAGGTCCTCCATTCCGTAAGCCAATTTGAACAGAGTTTCTCCTGTTGAGGTTCATACTATTTTCCGACAGGTCCACAATATGCTGAGTAGTTCGGTTGCCCATCTTTTTCGTTCTAGCTCAAGCCTCTTTTTTCAGTCCATTTAGCATAGTTTGGTTAGACACCTCGGCTTAATCATTTGATCTGGGGTGTCCCACAAATGTGTTGTAGAGTTCTATAGTCTTTGCAAAAATCCCTAAATGTTGGGTTCTCGAACTGCCTCCCATTGTCGATTAAGAGGATCTTTGGGATCCCAAAATGGTAGATCATGTCATCTCGGACGAATTTCTCCATGTTCTCTTCTATGATTCGTGTAGCAGAAGGGCTTCAATCCATTTTGTGAAATAGTTGATGGCCACTATGAAGAATTTCACTTTCCTTGGTTCGAGCACAAATTGTCCTAGGATATCCATTCCCCACATTGCAAACAGTATCGGGTTGAGGACGGAGGATAACTCGATGACCTATTGGCGTGTTATCGGGGCGTGGATTTGGCAGGACCAGCATTTTTGAATGTATGCGATTGTGTCCTTTTGCATTTTGGGTCAATAGAATTCTTGCCTCAGGACCTTATAGGCTAACGCTGAGCCTTGTAGATGGCTTCCACAGATTCCTTTATGCACCTCTGCTAGTGCGAGATCTGCTTCTGTCGGGCCAAGGCATCTATAGAGCAGTCCAGAAATTGCTCTCTTACATAGCTCCCCTCCTTCTCCTAGGATGCACTTAACTGCATAGTTTTTCACCTTTCGTGCTTCAACATGGTCTTCTGGTAGAGAGTCGTCTTTTAGGTACCCCATAATTGGGTCCATCCAACTTGGTTTTCTAGCCACACAGTGGAGTTCCTCTACTTCATGGCTAGGCCTCTCCAATACCTCAACGTCTATTGTTCGACCTATGCTTTCATAGTCTGTTGTCGCTAGCCGAGATAGGGTGTTTGCTGATGCATTCTTTACCCTAGGCACCTATTGGATTTCAAACTTAGCAAACCCAGCGGTTAAGTTCTTCACCGCTTTCAGATAGTTGGCCATCCTTGTCTCTTTCTCGACATAATTTTCTTTACTTGGTTCACAACGAGTTGGGAGTTGCTAGGGACCAGGAGCTCTTCTGCTTATACAGATCGAGCTAGGCGGAGCCCAACTATTAGTGCTTCATATTACGCTTCATTGTTGGTGGCGGCAAAGGTGAAACGTAGAGCATACTAGATTTTAAACCCTTTGGGGCTAGTTAGGATGAGTCCTGCCCCGCTTCCTGTTCGCTACTCGAGCTGTCCACATACAACATCCAAAGTCGCGTTGTTGGCTCATTTCGATCCTCCCTTTTGTCGTTCGTCAAGGTGCATTCCACGACGAAGTTGGCCAAGACTTTTCCTTTTATGGATGTGCTAGGTTGGTAGTCGATGTCATGTTCACTTAGCTTGATTGACCAACTGACAAGTTGTCTTGACACGTTGGGCTTATGTAATATCTTCATTAGAGGTTGTTCAATGAGCACGATGATCTAGTGGGCTTGGAAATACAGCCTCGATTTCCATTCAACAAGAACTAGGGCGAATGCCATTTTCTCTGACCCGGGATATCTCGTTTGTGCATCCATAAGGATATGGCTAACATAGTAGACTTGTCTTGGTTTTTTACTAGGGCTGCTCTAAAGTCTACAGGTGAGACCGCCAGATAGATATGCAGTTGATCACCCAATTCTGGCTGTACGAGAAGCGGTGGTGAACCAAGGTATGCCTTTAAGGTCTCAAAATTTGCACCTGATCCAGCCCTTAGAAAAAGGAGAAATAGTGGAAGTTCTCTGGAAAATGTAAAAAGGGATGCTACTATTATTATTCACAAACACAGATTCTAATAACGTCAATGTTCTATTGCCCCTCTACCCTACCACCTATCCTTAAGCAGGGGATGTCTTATGGAGAAAACCCCATGTAAACATAACATTAATTGTAACAAGCATACATAGTAGGTGATGAAACCTTAGGCAGGGTAAGGCATGCAAGTTTATGCTTTGTGCTTTAATCAGTCCAACAAGGGCTGCACTACTCTCCCCCTCAAAGCTCAAATTTGGGTTTATATATAACATGTACAATTCTCAAATTGAAATGCTTGAGAGCAAACTTCAAGAATCATTGGATATCAAATAGTGAAAATTGCCACATCATCCTACCAAATGGCATTATATTTTATCATCATTAGATTGTAGAGGTTAAGAGTTGACATAGCTAATCACGGTTTGAAACAATGATCGAATTCACATATAAACATCAACCAACACAGATCAATGATAGATTGTTTCACATAAGTTAGCGTTCAAGTTTGACGAAGGACACCTACAGGAACAAAAAAAGAATAGAAAAAATGATGGGCAGGCTGGTGTGAGTGAGAAATGAATATTTTAGGCCTCAGTCTTGATATCAAGCTTCAAGTCTTTCTTATGGATTCCACAACCAAGACGGTGGTGGTGGTGGTAGCAGGTGGCTGAAACTTCGGCGGCCTCCTCTTTCTCATTCCCACAGAAAAAATATACATTTCACCCAAGCTGCAAATGCTGCTACAAGGAGCATGCCAATGTGATGAACACTATCATCAATATTTTTCTCGCATTTTCCTATGGTCATATTTATCTCTCACAACAAAACCATCTGATAAGCCAAATAATGCACTCGGCTCATGATCACACGCATCACACCGAGACCTATACCTTATGAGGATCGAACTACCAAGCTGAGCCTATAGCTCGGACTCCTAAGGGTCGAGCCTCCTACTCGGGCTCTTTGTTCCATGTTGCAAATTGGAAAGCGGTAGGTTTTGTTTCTGCATACTGCAGAGTTAGAAGTACGGGTTCAATTGAAATCATGCAAAGAATTCAATTCATTGATCGGCTGCTACACTTTTGGAAAATTCATATTTTCTTCCACACCTCATCGTCAACATTTGCCGCAATGTTACCAGATCCATATCTATCAAGCGTGGTAGCTGAAGTCCCTCGAGAGAATCTCAACTGAATTCGGTGTCTGCCCAAGGAGGGTGGAATCATAGATGGAGACCGAAACCATGGCATTAAACAAGGATTTTCATTGTCTTATTTACACTTCATCGATAACAGTGGTCGTAGGTAAGAAGCCACCAAATAGTCGGATGAGTTGACATGAAAAACGTGATGAAACTACTATACTACCTACAACCTTAATTTTTTCTTCCTTTTTTGACATATTATTTGGTCCTTTTCGTTCTGATGGATGCTATTCTTCTTTTTGTATTCTTGCTCTTCAATGAGGTAGCTATGTAAATGGTCCCTCTTTCCATCTTTCTTGAGCAATGAATGCCAGAACAAGTAACACTACTTACGGCTTAGGAATTAACACCTTCACGAGTCTCTCTCTCCTTCCACAAAAAGAGACAAATATGTAATTTCATAAAAGGATGCGAGAGATGAACTTGGGGAAATGTTGACTTGTTTCACATTTCAACCCTCCCATGAACAGGTTTTGGTTCCTGAGAGGGAGAGCTGAGGTTGTTCAATTTTGAAATCCTAGCTATGGTTAGGTAAGTATGGTAAGGAAAAAAGTGATGTCGAAATGGATGGATATTCCACTTTATTACTACCCTTGTCCCTTAGGCGGTTAGGCCTCTATGGGTTAACGCATTTAGTATGAATTGATGAAGAATTTAATAAGTATAATCCTTCCAAGTCGGCCAATTTGACACACATAGAGGGAGACTGGGAGTCTGTGGGAGAAGAGGAGAAGAGAAGAAACCACC